>NW_024097794.1:0-150000 GCF_016545835.1 Crotalus tigris
GCTGGCTCAGGAATTCTGGGAGTTGAAGTCCACGAGTCATGAGGGAGCCATAGTTCCCCCATGCTGGCTCAGGAATTCTGGGAGTTGAAGTCCACAAGTCATAAAAGAGCCAAGGTTGCCTACCCCTGGGCTAGACCGTGTGAATTCCACACCCAAGAAAGAGAAGGATCCTTCAGCCGAGCAAGGACTCCTGCCAGCTTAATCTCCAGCCAGGAATTTATGGATTGGAGACAAAGTCTGAAGAACAAGGAAGGGCCAGTTAATCAGGTTCAACCACCTCCTCCTCCTCCGACTTGCCCCTTTGGGAGGGTCAGCATAAAATCCTAAGGTCCTTCCACGGAAACAAGGGGTGGGGAAGCAACATTTGCCCTATCCTCCTGGACCGTGGGACGGGAACACGCCGAGCCCAGTGATGTCAACAAGCCGGGAAGGATCCCACAGTTTTTTTTCCTCCAGCTAGTTTGCAAGGCTGACCTTTCGGGGTTCTTGATTTCCTCCGTGACAAAATTAAGGGTGTCCCATCCCGAGTAGGAGAAGAGCGCGGAGTAGAGGGCCAGCGCGATGTTTCCCACGTCCCAGGCCGATCCCTCGAACGCGTCGGCCAAATTCTCGGAATGTCCTGTGGGAGAGAGAGAGAGAGAGAAAAAAAATGCAAAGGTTTTGCCCCCAAATTACACGGAAACACGGGGGAATCCTCCGCTTCTGGACCACCCACGGGAGCCCAAAACTTCCGTAGCGAAGCGAGACACTTGTTCGAGTGAGTTTTGCCCCCCCGCCCCGTTTTACGGCTTTTCCTGCCGCCGTTGTTCAGTCCGAACTGCCGTTAGTTCTTCAGTTAGTAACGTGGGTTGTGCACATTTCATGACCCCAACTAGGTAACATTATCAGTGCTAACAAGCAAGCTCAGAGAGCATCAAGGACCCCTCAACACTGGGACGCTTCGTTTCAAAGATGATTAGGGGACTGGAGGCTAAAACATATGAGGAACGGTTGCTAGAATTGGGTATGTCTAGTTTAACGAAGAGAAGGACAAGGGGGGACATGATAGCAGTATTCCAATATCTCAGGGGCTGCCATAAAGAAGAGGGAATTAAGCTATTTTCCAAAGCACCTGAAGGCAGGACAAGAAGCAACGGGTGGAAACTAATCAAGGAGAGAAGCAACCTAGAACTAAGGAGAAACTTCCTGACAGTGAGAACAATTAATCAGTGGAACAGCTTTCCTCCAGAAGCAGTAAATGCTCCAACCCTGGAAGTTTTTAAGAAGAGACTGGACAGCCATTTGTCTGAAATGGTGTAGGGTTCCTGCCCGAGCAGGGGGTTGGACTAGATGACCTCCAAGGTCCCTTCCAACTTTACTACTACTATTATTATTATAACTCAGTTTGAATCTCACCCCTGACAAGGGCTCAACTTTTTTTTTTTTTTTAATTATTGAAAATTTTTAGGTTTTACAAAAAGAAAAAATTCCCCTCCCCCACACCCTCCCACCCCTCCCCTCCCCCAATCTTCCCAGAGCTGAATACAGGCTTAATTAAAAAAAAAAATTTAAAAGAATCTTGAAACACTTATAAACCATAAACAAATCTAAATACGTGAATTAAACAAATTATAAAATAATTAACAACAATATATAAAAAAATACAAGAAGAAAGAAAAGAAAAAACAGAAAAAGAAAAATTAAAAAAAAATAAAAAATAAAAATAAAAGAAAATATCTAAGAACTATCTTCAACTTTAATTATAAATCATTCAAAAACTAAGTCGTATTTTTTTTATATCCAACTTATATTGTATGAAATCTATCCATCTTTTCCATACCAGGCGATACTTCTCCTGCGATTGATCTTTCAAGAAAGCCGAAATCTTTGCCATTTCCGCCAAATAAGAAACTTTAAAAAACCATTCTTGCAATGTAGGCAAAGATTCCTTCTTCCAAAAGTGAAGGGCTCAACTTTTATCAATTGGGGTGGCAGTACCCCACCTTCCTGGCCCCTGGGGGATGGTATGAGAGTAAAAACCCCGCAGCCAGAGTTTCAGTACCTTGTCCAATGCGGACGATGCCTGCAATGATCACAACAATGAGGGCTAGCACCTTGGCGTAGGTGGACAGGTCCTGGACCCGGGTTCCCCACTTCACGTAGGCACAGTTCACGAAAGTCAGGAAGCCTGAAGAGAAGAAGGGGGGTGGGGAAAGCAGAATGACTTCCAAGGAAGGGTGTAATTTTCTTCCTTCGTCCGAGTTGTGGATCTGTGGGCTTAAGACGCCCCTCCCCAGTTACAGGTGGTCCTCGCCGTACAACCACGACGGAGCCCAAAATTTAGGTTGCTAAGCGAGGCGAGAGGTTAAGCGAATTTTGCGCCTCCTTTTACGGCCTTTCTCGTCACAGTCGTTAAGGGAATCACTGCAGGTGTGAAGTTAGTCACACGGTTGTAAAGTGAATTTGGCTTCCCCATTGATTCTGTTGGTCTTAAAAGTCACAGAGGCACTACAATCGTCGTAAATAGGAGTCAGTTGCCAAGCATCTGAACTTCGATCGCACAATCTTGCTGGAACGGTCATGGGTGTGGGAAACCGGTCAAGTCGCTTTTTTGAGTGACGTAATTTCGAACGGTCGCTAAACAAACTGTTATTAAGTTGAGGTTCTAAGAAATTAATGGAACTTATCTCCCCTTGAATTCTGAAACTTGAAGACCCTTTCAGAAGCTGTGTTGGTGTACCATGGTGGGTTTTAAAAGAAGGAGACCATTTCTACAATAATACTACAGCGCTCAATTTTCTCCCCACAGAATCCAAGTGGTAAAGATAAAGTACTTAAATGACACCAGCATACCCCCTATCCACAGTAGTGGCCAAAATTGTGGAAACCTTTTGGGAAAAGTGTACATTTGAGGTTTGATGACTAATAACACCACTCTTTTTTTGGAGTAGTACCATAAAATTATATATCAATGGAAAGATAATTTAATCAAGAACGTAACGCAACAAACTTTGTTCAACTATCTGTACCGTATTCTGTGAAAAGTTATAAAATAACCAGAAAAAGGAAGCACAACTTGCTTAGGTTGATCTCAGGTAGTTTCCCTTCGTCTGATTGTAGCCAATGAGCACGAGTGTTTAGAGAACCAATCAGGTGTCATCTTGTTTTGGCAATGAGCCAATCAGATCACGGTAGGATCCAGTTATTGATGTCCTGTATTGAAGCTGAGAGGAGGACATTTGTCAGTGTGTTATGTGATCGCTATCGAGTTGGCTGGGTTTTTTGGTGTTCTTTCATTTAGTGAGCTTGTAAAATGTAATAAAATTAAAGTAATGGTGGCAAAGAGTTGACCAGTCGCCCAGAAAGCGACGTAAAATAGTATTATTAAGTGAACAAGGCTACAGTTATAAAGAAATGAGAAGAAAAATGGGTGGAAACTTAACCAAAGGTGGCATTCCTACCGTACACTTTTCCCAAAAGCTTTCCACAATTTTGGCCGCTACTGTACATTGCTCTTCAAAGGCCATTCTCTCCCCTATTATGCAAATGAAATTTTCTCCATTGTTCCCTAACCTGGGCGAAAGGTGTCTATTCTTCAGCTGTTACAGGTGGCCTTCAACATAGGACCATAGCAGAGCCCAAAATTCCTGTCGCTAGCGGTGTCACACTTGTTAAGTGAATTTTGCCCCATTTTACAACCTTTCTTGCCACACTTATTAAGGCAGTGGTTCTCAACCTGTGGGTCAGGACCCCATTTGGGGTCGAACGACCATTTCACGGGGGTCACCAAACAACGCAATCCGCCATTTTTTTCCCCCTTTTCCTTAGCTGTGCTACTCCCTTTGATTCTATTGGCTTTTGAAAGCCAATAGAATAGACTCTCTTGAATAGAGTCTAATTCTATTGGCTTTCAAAAGCCAATAGGAATTGTCCAGGCTGTCTCTGACCTGCTGAGCCCGCCAAAAGTCCCATTCTGCAAACGGTGCTGCACCAGTTGAGTAGTCCTCGACTTACGACCGGTTGGGGGGTCGTGGCATTAAAAAGGTTGAGAACCACTGTATTAAGGGAATCCCTGCAGTTATTACTGTCATGGTTCTGACAGACGAAACTCTTCAAAAGAACTTCGAGGCCTTGTTTACCTTAAAGAATCTTTATTTTGAGTAGCATAACTTCGGCACTGCATAATCGAAGCCAAAAACTGAATTCCCCTCCCCTGAGCACATAGTGTCAAAGCACAATTCCCTCCTTCCATTAAGTCATAAATCACATTCCCCAATTAGCTTGAAGCTGTGGGCCTCCTCTTCAGTTCTCCAGCCCCCCAATTCCTTATCAGCTCTGGTTACAATAACCTTGTTTCTCAGGCTAGGTCTAGTGTTGTTATGTCTAGCTCAGGGATAGGCAACCTTGGCTCTTTTATGACTCGTAGACTTCAACTCCCAGAATTTCTGAGCCAGCATGGCTCAGCTTGGAAACATCTCCCTTTCCCCTCAGCATGGCTGGCTCAAGAATTCTAGGAGTTGAAGTCCACGAGTCAAAAAAGAGCCAAGGTTGCCTACCCCTGTTCTAGGCCAACCCTCAGCTGAAGGAATAGAATAGAATAGAATAGAATAGAATAGAATAGAATAGAATAGAATAGAATAGAATAGAATAGCCAGCCATACCGAGGGGAAAGGGAGAGGTTTCCAAGCTGAGCCATGCTGGCTCAATAAGCTGAGCCATGCTGGCTCAGGAATTCTGGGAGTTGAAGTCCACAAGTCATAAAAAGCGGCCATCGTTCCCCACCTCTGGTCTAGGAAAGGGCTAGGCCACCTTGGCTCTTTTATGACTCGTGGACGTCCAACTCCCAGAATTCCTGAGCCAGCCACGCTGAGGGGAAAGGGAGAGGTTTCCAAGCTAAGCCATGGCTGGCTCAGGAATTCTGGGAGTTGAAGTCCACAAGTCATAAAAGAGAGCCAAGGTTGTCTACTCCTGGTCTAGCTGGACTCTCGTTCACATCCCCCCTTCCCAGCATCATCTAACTCTAAAAGCAAAAGGTAAAAGATGGCTACATTTCCCTTTGTTGTCAAGGCAAAAACATCCGACGTTAGCAGCATTGACAATTACATTGGTCATGTGGTTGTTAAATGGATCCTGCTCCCCGCCCCCCGCAAAAGGGGATTATGTGACCCCCCCTGGGATGCTGCAAGCGTCACAAATAGGAGTCAGTTGCCCAGTATGTGAATTTCAATCACGTCACCTTGGGGAGGCTACAAGGGCCGTTAAGTGTGAAAAATGGCCATGTTGCTTCTTTCCGGTGCCGTTGTAACTTCGGCCACTAAATAAACTGTTGTAAATCGAGGACTGCCCACACAATGAATGACAGCAGCTGCTTGCAAGCCCAAGAGCCTGTGGTCTTCTTTCCCCAAAGCAGCTCTTGAGTCCGAAACCATGATGTGTTTGCTTTGATCAAAAATCAGAAATACAAAGAAAATTTATATGAAATGTTTTATAGATGGCCTATGACACCAGTTCGCTTAGCGAAAATGTTTAAAAAATTTATCGGATACATGTTGGAAATGTAAGCAACAACCGGGTACTTATTATCATGTCTGGTGGACATGTTCTATTGCAAAAAAAATATTGGTCTAAGATTCATAGATGGTTAGAAAAGAGGATGAAAATCCCGATAGAATTTAAACCAGAACTGTTCCTGTTAGGTATATTAAGACCTACTTATGGCAAAAAAAAATGATTATTTAATATTACATGTATTAACAGCTGCAAGAATAGTATTCGCCCAATTTTGGAAAAATTAAAACCTACCATCGGACCAGATTATAATTTTGAAAATCCTAGATTGTGCAGAAACGGACAGATTAACCTTAGAGATGAAGGAGAAAGAGGATTCAATCTTCTATAAAACCTGGGGAAAATTTTATCAGTGGGTTGAAACATATTAGAATAAGAAGAGATTTTAGAGCTTCATTATATTAAGTATTAAGCTTGATGATTGGAAATAGTTGTTATGCTATTGACTATGTTAATTATTTAAAGGAATATTACTGTTTTGCCAAATGTCAGTTGTAACTACACCAATTTATTCTTATAAATGTCTAGTACAGTGGTTCTCAACCTTTTTAATGCCACGACCCCCAACCGGTCATAAGTCGAGGACTACTCAACCGGTCGTAAGTCAAGGACTACTCAACTGGTGCAACACCGTTTGCAGAATGGGACTTTTGGCGGGCTCAGCAGGGCAGAGACAGCCTGGACAATTCCTATTGGCTTTTGAAAGCCAATAGAATTAGACTCTATTCAAGAGAGTGTATTCCATTGGCTTTCAAAAGCCAATAGAATAAAAGGGAGTAGCACAGCTAAGGAAAAGGGGAAAAAAATGGCGGACTGCGTTGTTTGGCAACCCCCGCGAAATGGTCGTTCGACCCCAAATGGGGTCCCGACCCACAGGTTGAGAACCACTGCCTTAGCAAGACAGCTGAAAAGAAACTGCTTTTCTACCATCAGTAGCGTTCCCACTATCTACTGTTTTGTGCATCAAGGCCCCCTACTGCTGAGAGTAAAAAAATCCCCATCCACCATGTTGGGTGGGCGATAAGAGGCTCCCAAAGGTGCTTTTTCCAAAGGCGACTGGACTGTTTGTTTTCCCTTGAAAACATTTTGCTTCTCATCCAAGAAGCTTCTTCAGTTCTGACAGAATGGTGGAGATCGGAAGGATTTATATTCCTTTGCAGTCATCTGGTCATTAGTACTCTCTCTCAAAGGTCTCTAAAAGGTTCGCCGTCACTGTGCTAGAGTCTCAACATCTTTTTTTATAGTGTGGAGACCAAAACCGGTTGCGGTATTCTAGGTGTGGCCTTACAAAGGCTTTATAGAGCGGTGATCTTGATTGAATCCCTCTGTCATTGCAATTTAGGATTGCATTGGCTAAGGAGGAATTTCCTGACAGTGAGAACAATGAATCGGTGGAACAAGTTGCCTCCAGAAGCTGTGAAGGCTTCAACACGGGAGGTTTTGAGGAAGAGGTTGGGCAGCCAGTTGTCTGAAATGGTCTAGGGCAGTGGTTCTCAACCTTTTTAATGCCGCAAACCCCCCCCCAACCGGTTGTAAGTCGAGGACTACTCAACCGGTCGTAAGCCGAGGACTACTCAACTGGTGCAGCACCGTTTGCAGAAGGGGACTTTTGGCGGGCTCAGCAGGGCAGAGACAGCCTGGACAATTCCTATTGGCTTTGGAAAGCCAATAGAATTAGACTCTATTCAAGAGAGTCTATTCGATTGGCTTTCAAAAGCCAATAGAATAAAAGGGAGTAGCACAGCTAAGGAAAAGGGGGAAAAAATGGCGGACTGCGTTGTTCGGCGACCCTCGTGAAATGGTCGTTCGACCCCAAATGGGGTCCCGACCCACAGGTTGAGAACCACTGGTCTAGTATTATATAAACAATAATACTCAATATGAAGACCCGGACGACAGCTTGTTCGCGGAATTACGTATTTACTGTAGTTATCCACACCCTGTCCCCTTTATCCCGATTTCCCCGTACCTGCACCGACCCCACCTTTTCCCTACCCATGTAAAATCTAATAAAATATATATTTTAAAAAAAATCAGAAATGGATGGAAGCTACTGGCCACAGAGACCCCTGGACATTTGCCGTATCTTGTGTTTCTCCCTTAGATCCTGTTTCTTTAATCCTTCTGAATTGTGAAGCAATCACACCGCAAAGACAGGGAGCTGAATTAGTTAACCGGCTAACTGGGAGGGGTGGATGGACTGGGAGAGATAACTGGTAGGTCGGGTAGATAAGACACAAAGTCCTAGATAATCAGAGATTTATATGTTTTCTTAAGCCTGCAGTACTGATCCACCCTGGGGTTTTCTCCAGGCCCTGGGGAGTACAAATCCCATCATTCTCAGCCAACCACCAAGCCAGTCTTGCAGGGCTGGCGGCAAACTTGTCGATATGTCAAGAGAGAGAGGATTGCAGCATTTTCTCCCCGGTTCTCAAAACTAGGGAAGAAATCGGCCCTAGAGATTTGGAATTAACGAAGCGGGGAGCGAGGTTTCGCCCCTACATTTGGTGGGCCCGGAAGGGGGTATAAGCTGCAGGCAGTCCTCGAACGTACGACCGCGGTTGCTAAGCAAGACAGATGTCCAGCAACTTTCGTCCCCATTCTACGACCTTGCTTGCCACAGTTGTTACGTGAATGGGTGCAGTGGTTTAGGTTGTTAAGTGATTCTGGTTTCCCCGTTGACTTTGCTTGCCTGGAGGTCACAAAAGGGGATTCCAGGACACACACACCCTCCCTGGGACGCTGCAACCGTCATAAAGAGGAGCCGGTTGTCCAGCGTCCGGATTTTGATCACACGATCGTGGGGGATGCTGCAACGGTCGCTAGCTGTGGAAAAGGGTAAGAAGTCACTTTTTTCAGTGCCGTTCTAACTTCGAACGGTCACTAAATGAACGGTTGCAAGTCGAGGACTGCCTGTACTGGGGAGAGAACCTCCTTCTTTTCCTCATCTATTCAGGCCTCTAGGAATAGAATAGAATAGAATAGAATAGAATAGAATAGAATAGAATAGAATAGAATAGAATAGGATAGGATAGGATAGAATAGAATAGAATAGAATAGAATAGAATAGAATAGAATAGAATAGAATAGAATAGAATAGAATAGAATAGATAAAACAAGGAATAGAATAGAATAGAATAGAATAGAATAGATAAAACAAGGAATAGAATAGAATAGAATAGAATAGAATAGAATAGAATAGAATAGAATAGATAAAACAAGGAATAGAATAGAATAGAATAGAATAGAATAGAATAGAATAGAATAGAATAGAATAGAATAGAATAGAATAACAAGAGAGAGAAGAGAAGAGAAGAGAAGAGAAGAGGATAGGATAGACTGGAAAATAGAATAGAATAGAATAGAATAGAATAGAATAGAATAGAATAACAAGAGAGAGGAGAGAAGAGAAGAGAAGAGAAAATAGGATAGGATAGACTGGAATATAGAATAGAATAGAATAGAATAGAATAGAATAGAATAGAATAGAATAGAATAGAATAGAATAGAATTTGGAAGAGCCGGACAGCTGACTGGCAAGTCCGCCTCCAGCCTTTTAATCCTTACTCTTCCCTGCAAGATGACATCAGCAGCCCCTTCCCCGAAAGTAACCAACCCCTGGAGGCAAAGAACTGTGCAGATGTTGACCGCTGCCTCTGCTCCTTTTCCTAACCTGCGCCCAGCTCCCCAAATCTCCCCCACCCACCCCGAGAGACACCAGCTGCCAGACAGCCGTTGCCAGTAAGCGCCCAGACGTTAAATCCCAGGCGGAAGGCGCTGGAACGCTCTTCCTGGATCCCACCCAAAGTTCAAAGACGAGGCACAGAAGTTCACTTGTTGATCCGGCTCTGATTGCTTTTTTTTTTTTAATGTTCTGTCCCGTCTCTAACCTTGATCTTTCTCCCGAGGAACAGGTTGTTGTGGTGCCTCAGGAGGCTGGGGGAGGTTTGGCTTGGCTCCAGAGGGCCCATCCCACCCGTCACCAGGAGGGGAAGAGACTGCGGCCCGCTGAGCAAAGGACCACCCTCCAGGCCGTGCTGCGAGTTCAAAATACTACTCTCCAGCTGCAGAACGTGGGATTCGGGAGGCCTTCGAATCAACCCTTGTCCTTTTTTTTTCCTTTTTCCTTTTTTCTTTTTATAAACAAGGCAATAAATGCCTCTTCGTATATCGGAGGGCTCTGTTTCCCAATGGCACCTCCTGTTCCTCAGTGGGAGATGGCCCAGGTAGTTCTGCCAGGTTTGCTAATAATGCCTTTCTCTCTGGTGCCAAACTCTCCTGCTTCTGATCAAAGGGAGGAGGAGGAGGAGGAGGAGGACTGTGGAGTCCTTGGTGCCCTCTGAGCTTGCTTGTTTTCTTGGTGCTCCCTATGCTTGGTGGTTTTCTTGCAGACCTTTCATGACCCAACTAGGTAGTATCATCAGTGCTAGAAGGGAGTCGGGTTCATGGAGAGGAGGAGGAGGAGGAGGAGGAGGAGGAGGAGGAGGAGGAGGAGGAGGAGAGGAGGAGGAGGAAAAAGAAGAAGAGGAGGAGGAGAAGAAGAAGAAGAAGAAGAAGAAGAAGAAGAAGAGAAGAAAGAAGAAGAAGAAGAAGAAGAAAAGAAGAAGAAGAAGAGAAGAAGAAGAAGAAGAAGAAGAAGAAGAAGAAGAAGAAGAAGAAGAAGAAGAAGAAGAAGAAGAAGAAGAAGAAGAAGAAGAAGAAGAAGAAGAAGAAGAAGAAGAAGAAGAAGAAGAAGAACTGAGAAGTCCTTGGTGCTCCCTAAGCTTGGTGGTTTTCTTGCAGACATTTCATGACCCAACTAGGTAGCATCATCAGTGCTAGAAGGGAGTCGGGTTTATGGAGAGGAGCAGGAGGAGGAGCAGGAGGAGAAGGAGGAGGAGGAGAAGATGGTCCTTGGTGCTCCCTATGCTTGGTGATTTTCTTGCAGACCTTTCATGACCCAACTAGGGAACATCACCAGTGCAAGAATGGAGGGAGATAAGCAGAGAAAAGGAGGAGGAGGAGGAGGAGGAGGAGGAGGAGGAGGAGGAGGAGGAGGAGGAGGAGGAGGAGGAGGAGGAGGAGGAGGAGGAAAAGGGCTGTGGGGGTCCTTGGTGCTCCCTAAGCTTGGTGATTTTCTTGCAGACCTTTCACGACCCCACTAAGAAGCATCATCAGTGGCAGAAGGGAGTGGGGCTAGCTCTCTATTTATATACTATATATATCAAGGTTCATATTCAAGGAACCCTGAAGAAACTCCCACCAAGTGTCTACAAACAGAGAACAAACCCCGTTCCGTTCTAGCACCGAGGATGTGGCCTAGTTGGCTAATGAAACGTCTGCAAGAAAACCACAAACCCCAGAGAGCACCAAGGCTCTCCCCCTTACATAATGCCCAGCCTCGTACTCCAACCTCTGTGCGTGTTGTGGGGGGGGTGGCCCCTTGGAGCCCCAGATGTCTCTGACCATGAACAGAGGGCTTCAGCTCCCAAGAAAGCCGGCTTTCGTCTTCCACTTGGACCGAAGAACGAAGAGCGGGCCAGCTCGAGGGAAGAGATTTGCCCTGCGGCAAGTTCCTAGACGAGCCTTATCGGGGGAAATGGCTCCAGAGGTCAGTATGGAGGACACGTTCAAAACATGAGCTCGGGGTTGTCTCGGGTGAGGGGGGGGGAGGGAAGGGATCTTTGGCTCCATCTTGGCAGCTTGCGGAGAGCCTCTTGAGCTCGGCCTCCAGTTTGCTATCTCTGAAACGGGGATAAAGGGATCGGTCTGCTTTTCGGAGCCAGGTCAGGGACGTGGGTTGTTTGAGAAGAGAGGGAGATGTTTCTGCTGGCTGGCCTCCACTGGGCTGGCCTTCACCCCACACATGCTTTCCTGCCGCCCCAGCCCCAGCTCCCGAGCATCCATCCTTTTCAATCAGTCAAAGAATAGAGCTGAAAGGGAGCTTGGGGGTCTTCTAGGCCAACCCTCAGCTGAAGAAATAGAATGGAATGGAATGGAGTGGAGTGGAGTGGAACAGAGTAGAATAGAATAGAATAGAATAGAATAGAGTAGAGTAGAGTAGAGTAGAGTAGAGTAGAGTAGAGTAGAGTAGAATAGAATAGAATAGAATAGAATAGAATAGATTATTGAGTAGAGTAGAATAGAATAGAATAGAATAGAATAGAATAGAATAGAATAGAATAGAATAGAATAGATTATTGAGTAGAGTAGAATAGAATATAGAATAGAATAGAATAGAATAGAATAGAATAGAATAGAATAGAATAGAATAGAATAGAATAGAATAGAATAGAATAGAATAACGAGAAAAGAGAGGAGAGGAGAAGAGAAGAGAAGAGAAAATAGAATAGAACGGAACGAAACAGAGTAGAGCAGAGTAGAATAAAATAACAAGAGAGAAGAGAAGAGAGAAAATGGAATGGAATGGAATAGAATAGAACAGAATAGAATAGAATGGAATGGAATGGAACGGAACGGAACGGAACGGAACGGAGTAGAGTAGAGTAGAGTAGAGTAGAGTGGAGTGTAGTAGAGTAGAATAGAATAACAAGATAAAAAAGAAGAAAAGAGGAGAAGAGAAGAGAAAATAGAATAGAACAGAATAGAATAGAACGGAATGGAATGGAACGGAACGGAACAGAGTAGAGTAGAGTAGAATAGAATAACAAGAGAAGAGAAGAGAGAAAATAGAATAGAATAGAATATTGGAATGGAACGGAACGGAACGGAACAGAGTAGAGTAGAGTAGAGTAGAGTAGAGTAGAGTGGAGTAGAATAACAAGAGAGAATAGAATAGAATAGAATAGAATAGAATAGAATAGAATAGAATAGAATAGAATAGAATAGAATAGAATAGAATAGAATAGAATCAGAGTTGGAAGGGACCTTGGAAGTCATCTAGTCCAACTCCCTGCCCAAGCAAGAGACCCTATACCATCTCTGACAAGTGACTGTCCAGTCTCTTCTTAAAAACCTCCAGTGATGGAGCACCCACAACTTCTAGTGGCAAGCTGTTCCACTGGTTCATTGTCCTCACTGCCAGGAAGTTTCTCCTGAATTCCAGGTTGCTTCTCTCCTTGATTAGTTTCCATCCATTCTTTCTTGTCCTGCCTTCTGGTGCTTTGGAAAATAAGTTGACCCCCCCCCCTCTTCTTCGTGGCAGCCCCTCAAATACCGCAATACCGTTCTCATGTCACCCCTGAATCCTTCTTTTCTCTAGACTGGCCATTCCCAAGTCCTGCAACCGTCCTTCCTACGTTTTAATCTCCAGGCCTTTACATCACCTTAGTCGCTCTTCTCTGCCCTGTCTCGCCATCTTTTTTTGGTAAGGTGGTGGCCAAAACTGGAGGCGGGATTCCAGGTGTGGCCTCGCTGAGGCTTTACAAAGCGGTACTAAGACTTCACCCGATCTTGATTCTATGCCTCTGTTTATACCAGCCAGGATTGTCTTAGCTTTGGGGGGGGGCTGCTTTAGAAGTTTTTTGGGGGGGGCTGCTTTAGAAGAGAGACAAGAGACTTCACTTCGCTAACATCCCAACCCCATGTCCCTGCATCCACTCTTCCTCTTCCTCCCACCCTGAGATTTTTTTTTTTCCTGCCTAAACCGCCCCCCCCCCAGCCCACGCCACCCTTCCAGACAGCATATTCCTGTGTTGCAACCGAGTGGTTTTTCGGGCCGGGCCTGACACTGCACTTCTCGCCCGGCTGCTTGAGATCAGCAGGGCTTGCCGATTCAGCAAGGCTGCCTGGCCATCCGCTGAAGTCGCTGGCTTCCCGAAAACAACAAACAAAAAAAACCCCAGAATTAACCGCTGGTTAAAGAGGGAAGGAAGGAGGAGCACAAGCAGCAGAAAAGAGCTGGGAAGTCACCAGACCTTTGAGTCACGATGTGGAAAGAGGACTCTTTGGAATAGGGAAAGCCCTATTAGCGAAAATACATAAATAAATCAATCTGGAGGAGCTTAGGACTAACAAACTTTATCCAAAGACGTACACTTTCGGGATGCTTCAGATTCCCTGAACATGGAGAGCGAGTCTTGTTTTCTGTGAAGATTTAGATTCAGAATAGAGCTGGAAGGGACATTGGAGGTAGAATGGAGTGGGATGGAAGGGAAGGGAAGAGAAGAGAAGAGAAGAGAAGAGAAGAGAAGAGAAGAGAAGAGAAGAGGATAACTAGAATTAAGAAGAGAAGAGAAAATAGGATAGGCTAGGATATACTAGAACAGTGGTTCTCAACCTTTTTAATGCCGCGACCCCCAACTGGTCATAAGTCGAGGACTACTCAACCGGTCGTAAGTCGAGGACTACTCAACTGGTACAGCACCGTTTGCAGAATGGGACTTTTGGCGGGCTCAGCAGGGCAGAGACAGCCTGAACAATTCCTATTGGCTTTTGAAAGCCAATAGAATTAGACTCTATTCAAGAGAGTCTAATTCTATTGGCTTTCAAAAGCCAATAGAATAAAAGAGAATAGCACAGCTAAGGAAAAGGGAAAAAAAATGGCAGACTGCGTTGTTTGGCGACCCCCGTGAAATGATCGTTCGACCCCAAATGGGGTCCCGACCCACAGGTTGAGAACCACTGTACTAGAATATAGACTAGACTAGACTAGACTAGACTAGAGTAGAATAGAATAGAATAGAATAGAATAGAATAGAATAGAATAGAATAGAATAGAATAGAATAGAAAGAGAGAAGAGAAAATAGAATAAACTAGAATATAGAATAGAATAGAATAGAATAGAATAATAGAATAGAATAGAATAGAATAGAATAGAAAGAGAGAAGAGAAGAGAAAATAGAATAGACTAGAATATAGAATAGAATAGAATAGAATAGAATAGAATAGAATAGAATAGAATAGAATAGAATAGAATAGAATAGAATAGAGCAGAACAGAACAGAATAGAATAGAATAGAAGCTGGAAGGGACCTTGGAGGTCTTCTAGTCCAACCCCGCCCCACTCAAGCAGGAGAACCTATATACCATCTCAGACAAGTGACTGTCTAGCCTCTTCTTTAAAATCTCCAGTGATGGAGCGCTCACAATTTCTGGAGGCCAGCTGTTCCACTGGTTAATTGTCCTCACTGTCAGGAAGTTTCTCCTTAATTCCAGGTGGCTTCTCTCTTTGATCAGTTTCCAACCATTGTTTCTCGTCCTGCCCTCTGGTGCTTTGGAGAATAATGTGACCCCCTCTTCTTTGTGGCAGCCCCTCAAATGCTGGAACGCTGCTATCATGTCTCCCCTATTTCTTCTTTTCTTTAGACCGGCCAAACCCAAGTCCTGCAGCCGTTCTTCATATGTTTTGGTCTCCAGGCCTTGGATCATCTTAGTTGCTCTTCTCTGAATTTGTTCCAAACCCTCAAGATCTTTTTTTGTGATATGGTGACCAAAATTGGCTGCAGTATTCCAGGTGTGGTCTCACCGGGGTTTTTATAAAGCCGGTACTAATACTCCGCGTGATCTGGACTCTATGCCTCTGTTTATACAACCCAGGATTGTATTAGCTTTTTTTTTCTTTTGGCTGCTGGCTCAGGTTTAAGTGATCGTCCACTTAGGTCTCCGAGGTCCCTCTCACAGTTGCTGCCAGGTTTCGCCTAATCTGTCCTTGTACCTTTGGTTTTTCCCCACCAAGGTGTAAAACCTTAGGAGAGATCCTCATCGGGAGAGGTGATGTGTCATCTTCTCTTCATCACATCCAGGCCACATGCAGAGACATCCAAGCTAGGATTAAGCCCCTTGCAATAGGTCACCCATTTAAAGATTAAGCTCCACTAAAGCTGGTACGGACAGGTCTGCCTGTGGTTTGCCTCTGGCTGCAGTTTTTCTGCCAGAATAAGGGTGGAGCAGAGCGTCGGAAGCTCTGGATCCTGCTGAGAGCTGTGGCACCGGAAAAATGAGCCCAAGAAGTGGAGCAAAAGAGACAAGGGAAACATGCCAACATTCCAGAAGACAGGCTTAAGATACAGGAGGATCTGGACAGACTTGAACACTGGGTGCTATCTAACAAAATGAAATTCAATGGTGAAAAAAGTAAGGTTCTACATCTAGGCAAGAAAAACCAAATGTACACTTATAATATAGGGGGTACCTTGCTCAATAGTAGTAACTGTGAGAGGGATCTCGGAGTCCTAGTGGACAATCACTTAAATAGGAGCCAGCCGTGTGCTGCAGCTGCCCAAAAGGCCAACACAGTGCTGGGCTGCATCAACAGAGGGATAGAATCAAGATCACATGAAGTATTAATACCACTTTACAATGCCTTGGTAAGGCCACACTTGGAATACTGCATCCAGTTTTGGTCACCACGATGTAAAAAAGATGTTGAGACTCTAGAAAGAGCAGAGAGAAGAGCAACAAACATGATTAGGGGGCTGGAGGCTAAAACATATGAGGAACGGTTGCTGGAATTGGGTATGTCTAGTTTAACGAAGAGAAGGACGAGGGGGGACAGGATAGCCGGGTTCAATATCTCAGGGGCTGCCACAAAGAAGAGGGAGTCAAGCTATTCTCCAAAGCACCTGAAGGCAGGACAAGAAGTAACAGATGGAAACTAACCAAGGAGAGAAGCAACCTAGAACTTAGGAGAAACTTCCTGGCAGTTAGAACAATTAACCAGTGGAACAACCTGCCTCCAGAAGCGGTGAATGCTCCAACACTGGAAGTTTTTAAAAAGAGACTGGACAGCCATTTGTCTGAAATGGTGTAGGGTTTCCTGCCTGAGCAGGGGGTTGGACTCGATGACCTCCAAGGTCCCTTCCAACTCTTCGACAATTGTTAAGTCTGGGGTGTTATGTTGCAGGTGCTTGTCTGTTTGAATTCTGAAGTTCCAGGGCAGTTGAACTTTATCATTTTGTATGACTTTCTCTATTTTATGATCCCACCAGTTTTTGCTTACAGGCAAATGATATTTTTTGCAGATCTTCCAATGCACCATTGTTGCTACTTTGTCATGCCGCTGCTTGTAGTCAGTCTGTGCAATCTTCTTGCAACAGCTTACCAAGGTGGTCCACTGTTTCTTCAGCTTCTTTGCATAGGCGGCACTTACTGTCTGTTGCTGTCTTCTCAATTTTGACTTTATATGCATTTGTCCTTAAGGCTTGGTCTTGTGCAGCCAAATGGAGTCCCTCGTCTCTTTCTTTCATTTTTCTTCTCTTAGGCCATTGCAGGTCTTGTTATTATCTGCTTTCCCAGCTATTTTTTTTAATGTATTGGCCATGTATGCTATGTCTTCCCATCCCTCTGATTCTGTTTCTTCTTTGGTCTTTCCTTGTAGGCAGTTTTTGATCTCTCCAGTAGTTCAGTAAGCTTCCTGATATATTAATTTCAGTGCATCTTCATCATTGTTCTTCAGATTTCTTCCAACTTTATTATTATTATTATTATCGATCATCGCACAGTCAGCCAGATGTTCAGACTGGATGTGGCATTTTGTCTACCTATCGAGTCCTTACCCAGGACCTGGGATAGGCAGATGTAGATGTTTGATGGTATTACAGATATTGTCGCAGGATGGAAGCAGTTCCTAGTAAGGCCGCCTTTTGCAATTGACTAATAGCAAATTTGTCCATGCCAATGGTGTTCAAGTGGTGCTCCAGTTGTTTTGGGATTGCACCCAAGGAGCCTATTACTATTGGTACTACCCTTGCTTGTTTTTGCCACACTCTTTCTATTTCTATTTGTAGGTCTTTGTATTTTGTTATCTTCTCCATTTCTTTCTCTTCTATTCCTGCTGTCCTCCAGCACTGCACACGTCCACTATCCAGCTTTTTTGTCTTTCTTATCGACAATTGTTAGTCTGGGGTGTTATGTTGCAGGTGCTGTCTGTTTGAATTCTGAAGTCCCAGAGTCAGTTTAATTTATCATTTTTCTATGATTTTTCTCTATTTTAGATCCCACTTTTTGCTTACGGCAAATGATACTTTTTTTGCAGATCTTTCCTATGCAACCATTGTTTGCTACTTTGTCATGTCCGCTGCTTGTAATCAGTCTGTGCAAAAAAAAATCTTCTTGCACAGCTTACCAGGTGGTCCACTGTTTCTTCAGCTTCTTTGCATAGGCGGCACTTACTGTCTGTTGCTGTCTTCTCAATTTTGACTTTGTATGCATTTGTCCTTAAGGCTTGGTCTTGTGCAGCCAGAATTAGTCTCTCGGTCTCTTTCTTCAATTTTCCTGCTCTTAGCCATTGCCAGGTTTTATTATTATCTGCTTTCCCAGCTAATTTTTTCATGTATTGGCCATGTAGTGCTTTGTCTTCCCATGCCTCTATTCTGTTCTTCATTTGGTCTTTCTTGTAGGCCAGTTTGGTCTCTCCAGTAGTCAGTAAGCCTTCCTGATATACTAATTTCAGTGCATCTTCATCACTGTTCTTCAAATATTCTTCCAAAGCCATTTTTTCTTCTTCAACCATCTGATGTACTTGTAGCATTCCAAGCCCACCTATTTGCCTTGGTAGATAAAGTCTATCAATGTCACTTCGTGGATGAAGGGCATGATTCATTGTCATTATTTTTCTGGTCTGCCTATCCATTGCTTTTAGTTCTGCTTGAGTCCAGTCCACTATTCCAGCTGTGTACCTAATGACTGGGATTGCCCAGGTGTTGATTGCCCTTATGATATTTCCTCCATTGAGTTTGGACTTTAAGATCTTCTTCACTCTCTTGATGTATTCACCTCTAATCTTTTTCTTGACTTCAGTGTGATTGATGTTGTCAGCTTGAAGGATACCCAAGTATTTGTAGTACTCTTCCTCATCCAGACTCTTAATGTTATTTTCGTGGGGCATCTTGATTCCTTCAGTTTTCACTATTTTTCCTTGTTTTGATAGTAAGTGTGGCACATTTGTCCAAGCCAAACTCCATTACAATATCTTGGCTATATATACGGACAGTGTTGAGCAGCGATTCTATTTCAGATGGTGTTTTTCCATACAGCTTCAGATCATCCATGTAGAGGAGGTGGGACAGTCTAGCAGATGTTTTTGATGTTTGATAGCCATGTCCTGAGTTATTCAGTATTGTTGACAGAGGAAACAGTGCAATAACAAATAGTAATGGTGATAATTAATCTCCTTGAAATATTCCTCTCTTGATATTAACCTCTCCCAGCCTCTCACCATTGATCTGCAACTGTGTCTTCCATTGTGCCATCGATCTTTGCACAAATTTTCTGATGTTTCTACTGACTCCTGTTATTTCTAGGCACTTTATTATCCAATCATGTGGCAGAGAGTCAAATGCCTTTTTGTAGTCAATCCATGCCACATTCAGGTTGGTCTTCCTTCTCTTGCAGTTTTCCAAGATCATTTGTCTATTAGGAGTTGATCTTTTGTTCCTCTGCTATTGGGGCGGTTTCCTTTCTGCTCAGGTGGAAAGAGATTGTTTTCAACTAGATGCTGTTGTACTGCATCAGCTACCACACCAGTTAGTAATTTGAAAGTTGTTGGTAAGCAGGTAATTGTCCTGTAGTTACCTGGTGTTGCCCCTTTTGCTGGATTTTTCATTATTAGGTAGGTTTTCCCAGTTGTTAGCCACTTTTCAATTTCTCCGCCTTGTAGTATATTGTTGAACTGCTTGGCAATGAGTGGGTGTATAACAGTTAGATTTTTCAACCAAAACCTATGCAGTTCATCTTCACCTGGTGCTGACCAATTTTTGATTTTCTTTGCTCTTTTTTCTACCATTTTTGTTGTTATTACTAGTTCTTTCATTTCAACTTCTGTTTTATTTGCATCCACCTCTTGTAACCAAGCCGCATCCTTGTTGTATTTCTTTGGGTTATCCCATATCTGCTTCCAGAACTGTACTGACTGATTCATTGCAGTTTCTCCATTGATGGATTGGTAGAAACATTTCGGATTGGATTGAAATTGGAGGTTCTGCCTATAGTTTGCAATTCGAGCTTCATATCTACTGATTTTCCTGGCTATAGCTGTTATTTGTTGCTTTATTATTTCCAGTGCTTCCTTGATCTTCCTTGTTTCTAATTGTTATTTCTTGATTAGGTATTCTTTGGTCTTCTTGTTCTTCAGCTTCTTTTCTTTCATCTGTTCTAGCTTGCTTGCATGTGATCTTAACTTGCTGATCTTATTTTCTAGTCTAACCTTCCATTTTTGTGGTGCACTGTTTGTTTGTTTTTCTTCTTTGTTGATTTTGCATCCCAGTTATTCAGTTATAACTGCAGCTGTGCTGTACATTAGTTGGTTTGTTTCTTGCAGTGAATTGGTGCTTATACTTGCTATTGCAGTATTTGCATCTTTTAATGCTTGTGCTAGCTGTTTCTTTGAAACAAGCTTCAATGCAGGCAGCCTTATTCTGTTGTTTTTGTGCTGTTCTAGATGCTCAGTTATTCTTTGTTTCAATTCTTTTATTTCTTTAGTTAGAAGGTTTTGTTCTTCCTGAGGAATAGGTGCCTGGTTTCCAAATGAGAACAGTTGTATATCTCTACTGGATTCTTTCACTGCCAACTCCCCCTGGTTTGCCTCTACATTCTGAATTACTTCTGTAAGGCTTTGATTTCTTTGCCCTGGGTAAACCTTTGCAGTTCGTCCAATTCTGTTTCTGTAATACTTTATTTCGTGTTATAAATCGGCGTTGATCTGCTAGTCTCTGTTCTGTTATTTCTGATTCTGGATGTTGTTCTTTCCAGAACTGGTGCATTCGTTTTAGATATCCTCTTCTTGTTGGACTTGATCTGTAGTAACAGATCATTGGACTTGATCTGTAGTAACAGATCATTATTTCTTTGTTTTCCATCACTGTGTATCTGCGACGGGTAAACACCTTTTCTTCCAGTAGTTCTGCAGCTGCTGGCCCTGGTTGCTCAGCCAACAGTCCTGAGTCCTGTAACCCATTTTTCACCAGATATCCAGGAACTCCAATATCTAGCGCGGACCTTGTTAACCCGGGCGACATCCGAGCCGGTATGGCATTCTGAAATTTACGTCTCACCATATTTTTTATGGGAGAGACACTCTTTGTCTGACTCCTCTGATGAGACCTGTCCAGTATGGTTGAACCTCTGGCATAGCTCTCATCTTCCTCAGAGTACACAAGCCCCACAACCACGTCAAGGTAGTGCCTCACTGGGGGATTATTATTATTATTATTATTATTATTATTATTTCCTTTAGCCCACAGGTGCAAATGCTAGCCCCCAAATCTTTGGGCGCAGGCAAGCTCCATCGGCTTTCAAAAGCTGTCCTTTTGGCAGCAAGGGGATTGCTCAATAAACGACGGAGGAGTAAATCCCCTGAGCTAAATTTAATTTTAACTGCTGAAAAGAAACCAGAGCAAATGGCTTCACTCTTTGACCTCACAAGCTGCTCTTCAGAGTAAGGTTCACGGCCCCTGCGGTGCCCTTGACGGAAGAAAAAGTCGTGCTCCTCTCTGTTCAGCCAGGAGCAACAAAGATAATTAGGGGACCGGAGGTTCAAACATACATAGAACGGTTGCAGGAATTGGGTAGGTCTAATTTAAGGAAAAGAAGGTTTGGGGTGACCTGATAGCTGTGTTCCAATATTTGAGGGGCTACCACAAAGAAGAGGGGGGTCCACCTATTCTCCAAGGCAGGATGAGAAACAATGGATGGAAACTCATCAGAACCAGAAGAATAGAATAGAATAGAATAGAATAGAATAGAATAGAATAGAATAGAATAGAATAGAATAGAAGTTGGAAGGGACCTTGTAGGTCATCTAGTCCAACCCCCCCCCGCCCAAGCAGAAGACCCTACCCCATTTCTGACAGATGGCAGTCCAGTCTATTCTTGAAAGCTTCGGTGATGAAGCTCCCACAACATCTGAAGGCAAACTGTTCCATCGGTTGGTTGTTCTCACTGTCAGGAAATTTCTCCTTATTTCTGGGTTGAATCTCTCCTTGATCAGTTTCCATCCGCTATTCCTGGTCCGGCTTTCAGGTGCTTTGGAGAATAGGTTGACCCCTATTGACCCCTCAAATATTGGAAGACCGCTATCGTGTCTGCCCTGGTCCTTCTCTTCACTAGACTAGCCGTGCCCAGTTCTTGCAACCGTTCTTCGTATGTTTTAGCAACCGTTCTTCGCATATTTTAGCCTCCCGTCCCCTGATCATCTTGGTTGCTCTTCTCTGCACTTTTTCTAGAGCAGGGGTGGCGAAGTTGTGGCACGTGTGCCAGAGGCGGCACTCAGAGCCCTCTCTGTGGGCACACGTGCTGCCGCTGCCAGCAGCTTGTGCAGGTCTGCCTGCCAATCTGGGTGGCGTCCTGCCGCCGCCACCCAGATTGGCAGCCCCACCCAGCACAAAGGAGGCAAAGTGGCCAGCTAGCAAGCTCGAGTAGAGGTGGTAGACCACGCCCACATCCAGCAAGCCAAAAGCCACCCCGAGCAAGGAAAGCCGGATCCCCATCAGCGCCATGGTCCCCCACTCCCAGCTAGGATTGCGTGCCTCCCCCCATCTATGCTGGGCCTCCTGCCCACCGCCCCACCCGCCAGAGACCCCTGGATCTCCCCCAACCCTGCTCGACCCCCACAGGCATCCCCCCCCCATGAGCAACATCGAGGTGGCCATGCCCATCCCAGCCACGCCCACCCAGTCTGCCGTGACAATCGGAGCCATGCCCACCCAGTGGACCATGCCCCCATGCCCCCCCCTGTGGGCACCACAATGCTGATGCAGCCCTGGCACTTTGTGATAAATAAGTGGGTTTTGGGTTGTGGTTTGGGCACTCGGTCTCTAAAAGGTTCGCCGTCACTGTGCTAGAGTCTCAACATCTTTTTTTATAGTGTGGAGACCAAAACCGGTTGCGGTATTCTAGGTGTGGCCTTACCAAGGCTTTATAGAGCGGTGATCTTGATTGAATCCCTCTGTCATTGCAACTTAGGACTGCATTGGCTAAGGAGGAATTTCCTGACAGTGAGAACAATGAATCGGTGGAACAAGTTGCCTCCAGAAGCTGTGAAGGCTCCAACACGGGAGGTTTTGAGGAAGAGGTGGGGCAGCCAGTTGTCTGAAATGGTCTAGGGCAGTGGTTCTCAACCTTTTTAATGCCGCGACCCCCCAACCGGTCGTAAGTCGAGGACTACTCAACCGGTCGTAAGTCGAGGACTACTCAACCGGTCGTAAGCCGAGGACTACTCAACTGGTGCAGCACTGTTTGCAGAATGGGACTTTTGGCGGGCTCAGCAGGGCAGAGACAGCCTGGACAATTCCTATTGGCTTTTGAAAGCCAATCGAATTAGACTCTATTCAAGAGAGTCTATTCTACTGGCTTTCAAAAGCCAATAGAACAGTAGTTCTCAACCTGTGGGTCGGGACCCCATTTGGGGTCGAACGACCATTTCATGGGGGTCGCCAAACAAGGCTGTCCGCCATTTTTTTCCCCTTTTCTTTGGCCACGCCCCTGGCACCCGGTGATGTATAAGTGGTTGGGGGTCACCACAACATGGGGAACTGTATTATGGGGTCACGGCATTAGAAAGGTTGAGAACCACTGCAATAGAATAAAAGGGAGTAGCACAGCTAAGGAAAAGGGGAGAAAAAATGGCGGACTGCGTTGTTTGGCAACCCCCGTGAAATGGTCGTTCGACCCCAAATGGGGTCCCGACCCACAGGTTGAGAACCACTGGTATAGGGTTTCCTGCCAGAGCCGAGGGCTGGACTAGAAGACCTCCAAGGTCCCTTCCAACTCTGTGATTCGGAAATCCAAGCGGTCGTGTTGTTTGAGCTTGACACTTTCCAAGGTGGAGCCCCTGTCGGATCGAACCATCCCCGAATCGGGGAGTAATCAAAGAAAGGAGCAAAGATGCCTTATCACGGATGGCTGACTCATAAGCCAACCAGGAGAATGGGATCACGATAAGGGGGGAAATAAATATAAATAACCTTCATATTGTCAAGAGGCAAGATAACTACGGTCCTATCCTGGCTAGCTCCCCCCCCCAAAAAAATGCAGGAAAAGTGCAAAACGGGGTAAGATGCAACTCTGGGAAGCTCCGGTTGTGAACAGGAGTCAAATCTGGGCAAAGGTGGCATCTTAACCACTTTCAGGATTCGACGTCTCAACTAAGGGAGTTGTTGGCGGAGAATGAGAAGGAAGGTCAGGGCGAGATAAGAGCAGAGAAACAGATAAGATACACCGAGCAGCAATCTGCCCTTCGCCCGGCCTGAACTGAGCTCTGGCAGAGCTTGAGATTCTTACCCAAAACGCCTCCCCAGCAAAGGACGGGTCCGGCCTCCACGCTTGGGAAGCTCAAAAACCTTCTCAAGAAGGTCTCCCCCCCCTTGGTGGGAATGCACGCGAGCTCGTGATTTTTGGAATAAGATTAAAGTATGGTTGGAAGAAATATTACAGCAAGTGGTAGAACCAAAAGCAGAACTCTTTCTATTAGGTTTAACGACGCAAAAGCGCGACAAAGGCGTACTTTATTTAATGCTACACAATTTTAACGGCTTCCAGACTGGTTTTTTGCTCAGAATTGGAGGAATAAGGGGACCCCAACGGAAGAAGAGATCCTGTATAAAATTTTATCATGTGCTGAGATGGACAGGCTTACAATGATTATGAAAGACAAGACAGAACACGAATACTTCGAAATCTGGGGCAAATTTTACCGTTGGTATGAATCAAGGAGAACTGCTTGGACTTCAAGTTAATGGTAGAATATATATATATATATATATATATATATATATATATATATATATATATATATATATATATATATATATATATCACTTGCTCCTCGAAGCACGAAGCTGAAAGCACCAGCCTGAAGATGACGAATGGGACTTCGTCGAAACGTTGCCAAGACACTTCCAATTTTACATGGGAGAAAACCCGAACAACCAAAGACCTACATACAAACACCCGCGAAAACCTCAGAAAACACACATATATAACTGTACATATAATTGTATCGTATAAAAGATAAGGCTTATATAGAGGTTAAGAACGATGTGTTAAGCTTTTGTACCAGGATAGGAACTGATAGGAAAACTCATTCTGGAATGTCATGTTTGTCCACTGTTGTTTTAATTGTATTATGAATAAAAATATTAAAAAAGAAAAGAAGAAGGTCTCCCCCCCTCCCAGATCAGGGCCGGAGAAGTCCGAAGGATCCTTAGAGGAGAGAGCGCCACGTCCTGGCCGTTGACCTCAACCGACCCTCCTCACCCACGCCCTTCCCCGACGGTACTCACAGATGCAGACGGCAGCCAGGAGACGGCCGGCCAGGTAGGGCGCCTCGCAGGATGGGAAAAAAGGTTGGACCAAGTAGTTGGCGAAAGTGATGGCGATGATGGCCTGGCTGGTGGGCTCTATGATGAGCAGAGAGGTCCACAGGCGGATGAACGCCAGCAGATGCCCGAAGGCTTCCAAGATATAGGCGTAGCTGGCCCCCGATTTTTTGATGGTGGTGCCCAGCTCGGCGTAGCAGAGGGCCCCGAAGACGGAGAAAAGGCCCCCCACGGCCCAGATGACGAGGGACAGTCCGTAGGACGCGCTGTAGGCCAGGACCCCCTTGGGCGAGACGAAGATGCCCGAGCCGATCATGTTGCCCACAATCAAGCAGACGCCATTGAGCAGCGAGATTTCCTTCTTCAGCTGCATCGTCTCCTCGGAGGATGAGCTGGACTCCAGCAACTTCCCATTAGCCGCGGTCTTAGCCGGGGTTTCATCCTGAGTGGCCGCCACCACATACTGGCCGGACCTGGTCATGGCTGGACAAAGGAGAAAATAACTCAGTTAGCGCCACGGTTGGAAGGGACACCACCACCATCATCACCACCACCCTACATCCCAAAAAGTGGGTTTCTTTCCTCTCCTTGGGGAATGAGTCAGACAATGTCTAGCTTCCCCCAACCTGGAGCCCTTCAGAATCAGAATAGAACCAGAAGGTCATATAGTCCAGCCCCCTGCTCAAGCCGGAGAGGCTATACCATTTCAGACAAGTGACTGTCCAGTCTCTTCTTAAAAACCTCCAATGATGGAGCGCCCACAATGTCAAATGTGCTCCTGTTAGCCCCGACTTAATAAGGCAAGAATCCATCCCGGACCAGTTTGAGGAACGTGGCATCAAAACAAGCTTTGCAGATCTAAACTCAGCTTGGCTTGCCTCTACGGAAGTAAAGCGCACCAAGACTGGATGCAGAGTTGGTTTGGTCCACTGCCGTGTGCCTCAAGGGGGTTTTACTAACTAAATCACAACTGGCCGATTCACACAAGCAGCGAACGCCCAGATCCAAATCAACCAGAATCTGATCTAGTACAGTGAAAAGCTAGGTCTCTTGTCTACCAGGAGAGTGAAAACTGGGAAGGCTGAAAGAGGTGTTCCTTGCTTCCCGCGGACCTGACTTTTTTTTTCTTTTTTGCTAGATCCAGGGGAAGAAAGCTCTAAATTCAATTGATTTATTTAAAAAAAATCAAATCTGGAAGAATAATCAAATGGGCAGGCGCAGACAGGTCCAGCATTCAGATGGCCGGCGGATTCCCTATAACAGTGGTGGCGAACCTATGGCACGCGTGCCAGAGGTGGCACTCGGAGCCCTCTCTGTGGGCACGCATGCCGCCGCTGCCAGCAGCTTGCACAGGTCCATTAGGCTGCTTCTGCCACCTGGGGCGGCAGCCACACCCAGCACAAAGGAGGCGAAGCGGCCAGCTTGCGAGCTTGAGTAGAGGTGGTAGAACATGCCCACAGCCAGCAAGCCAAAGGCCACCCTGAGCAGGGAAAGCTGGATCCCCATCGGCGCCATGGCCTCCCAGTCCCAGCTAGGATTGCATGCCTCCCCCATCTATGCTGGGCCACCTCCCCACCGCCCCACCCGCCAGAGACCCCCTGGATCTCCCCCATCCCTGCCCGGCCCCCACAGGCGTCCCCCCCCCATGAGCAGCATCAAGGTGGCCACGCCCACCCAATGGGCCACACCCCCATGCCCCCCCTGGCACTTTGCGATAAATAAGTGGGTTTGGGGTTGTGGTTTGGGCACTCGGCCTCTAAAAAGTTTGCCATCACTGCCCTGTAAGGTCAGAAATGCTACAGAAAGTCACATTTGGACAGGACTCTTTGTGAATGGGATCCAAGCAGGCTGCATTAACAGAGGGATAGAATCAAGATCACCTGAAGTATTAATATCACTTTACAAGGCCTTGGTAAGGCCACACTTGGAATACTGCATCCAGTTTTGGTCACCACGATGTAAAAAGGATGTTGAGACTCTAGAAAGAGTACAGAGAAGAGCAACAAAGAGGATTAGGGGACTGGAGGCTAAAACATATCAGGAATGGTTGTTGGAGTTGGGTATGTCTAGTTTAATGAAGAGAAGGACGAGAGGGTGACATGACAGCAGTATTCCAATATCTCAGGGGCTGCCATAAAGAAGAGGGAGTCCAGCTATTCTCCAAAGCACCTGAAGGCAGGACAAGAAGCAACGGGTGGAAACTAATCAAGGAGAGAAGCAACCAAGAACTAAGGAGAAACTTCCTGACAGTGAGAACAATTAATCAGTGGAACAGCCTGCCTCCAGAAGCAGTAAATGCTCCAACGCTGGAAGTTTTTAAGAAGAGACTGGACAGCCATTTGTCCGAAATGGTGTAGGGTTTCCTGGCTGAGCAGGGGGTTGGACTAGATGACCTCCAAGGTCCCTTCCAACTTTACGACTATTATTATAAAACGTGGGTTTCTGCTTTAATCGGTGGGGGGGGGGGGCAGATGTCCCGCCGATGGCTGGAAAGCAGGGGATCTAGAAAAAAAGGGGACAAGGATGAAGAAGGAGCTTGCCTGGAGAGATGGATTGAGTAGGACTCACCAGTTCTGGGCTTAGCTTGCTTTCCTCCCGTTGAACTGCCTGCCTGCCCTCGGACCAGCTTAAGACTAAAGAATGGAAAGCTGTCAGGACAGCACTTTTAACTTGAGGAACTAAGCAGGGTGGCTGGGGGAGGAGTGAGGGGGGGGTGAGGCATCGAGTCCAAGGTCCGCCTGGTGCCAGGTGGGGGCAGGGGCAGCCTACCTCATCCTTTGGAAGATAAAAGACTGCCAGTTCCTGCACATATTTAAGGAGAGCTCGGGGCAGGTCCCTTAAGCCAGCTGTGATTTCCTGCCTCTGCTTTCTGCATCCACTCTTCCACAAAGCCTCCGGGTTGCGCCCGGCTCTAGAGGAAAAGGGGGCTTCTGCAAATCCTAGAGTAGGGCGACCTCTCGGCTTAAACTTAAGAGGGTCCAGCTCATTCTCCAAAGCGCCCGAAGGCAGGACAAGAAGCAACGGATGGAAACTCATCACGGAGGGAAGCAACCTTAGAACTAAGGAGGAATTAGCCTGGCAGTGAGGATAATTAATCAGCGGAACAGCCTGCCTCCAGAAGCGGTGAATGCCCCAACACTGGAGGTTTTTAAGAAGAGACTGGACAGCCGTTGGTCTGAAATTGTAGAGGGTTGAAATAATAGAAAAAAAATCTTGTAGTTCTGGTTTTAGATGCTGGTGCTGGTTTGCTCTCCAAGCTTGTTTCAGTTCAGTTTTTGAATGTTTCATTACCAGACAAAAGTCTCTGTGACTCGTGTGGAGATATATACAAAGTATATACCTCATATGTACCCAAGACATACATACAGAGTCTCTGTGTCTCATGTGGAGAATGTACAATGTATATATATATGTACACAAGACATACATACAGAGTCTCTGTGTCTCGTGTGGAGAATGTACAATGTATATATATATGTACCCAAGACATACATACAGAGTCTCTGTGTCTCGTGTGGAGATACATACAATGTATATACCTCATATGTACACAAGACATACAGAGTCTCTGTGTCTCATGTGGAGATGTACAATGTATATATCTCATATGTACCCAAGACATGCAGTCTCTGTGTCTCGTGTGGAGATACATACAATGTATATATCTCATATGTACACAAGACATACAGAGTCTCTGTGTCTCGTGTGGAGATACATACAATGTATATATCTCATATGTACACAAGACATACAGTCTCTGTGTCTCGTGTGGAGATACATACAATGTATATATCTCATATGTACACAAGACATACACTCTGTGTCTCGTGTGGAGATACATACAATGTATATACCTTAGATTATATATCTCCACACAAAATATATATAAGCTAAAAGGGAATAGCTTGGAGAGCAAACCAATGCCAAAATGGTACACAAGACATACATACAGAGTCTCTGTGTCTCATGTGGAGATATGTACAATGTATATACTTCATATGTACACAAGACATACATACAGTCTCTGTGTCTCGTGTGGAGATATGTACAATGTATATACTTCATATGTACACAAGACATACATAGAGTCTTTGTGTTGTGTGGAGATATGTACAATGTATATACCTCATATGTACATAAGACATACAGAGTCTCCGTGTCTCATGTGAAGATATGTACAATGTATATATCTCATATGTATACAAGACATACATAAAGAGTCACCGTCTCATGTGGAGATACGTACAATGTATATATCTCATATGTACACAAGACAAACATACATAGAGTCTCTGTGTCTCATGTGGAGAGATGTACAATGTATATATATGTACACAAGACATACATACAGAGTCTCTGTGTCTCATGTGGAGATACATACAATGTATATACCACATATGTACACAAGACATACATACAGAGTCT
This sequence comes from Crotalus tigris, assembly GCF_016545835.1. Lineage (NCBI taxonomy): Eukaryota > Metazoa > Chordata > Lepidosauria > Squamata > Viperidae > Crotalus > Crotalus tigris. The sequence goes on from NW_024097794.1 coordinate 29,167, forward strand.
CTGTGTCTCATGTGGAGATACATACAATGTATATACCTCATATGTACACAAGACATACATACAGAGTTTCTGTGTCTCGTGTGGAGATACATACAATGTATATACCTCATATGTACACAAGACATACATACAGAGTCTTTGTGTTGTGTGGAGATATGTACAGTGTATATACCTTATATTATGTATCTCCACAGAAAATATATATAAGCTAAAAGGGATTAGCTTGGAAAGCAAACCAATGCCAAAACGGTATCATAGGGTTTCCTGCCTCAGCAGGGGGTTGGACTAGAAGACCTCCAAGGTCCCTTCCAACTCGGTTATCCTGTTAATAACTTCCCAGTCCAAAGGCTGAGTCCCAGAGATAGCCCAGACTGTTTTGATACCAATAGAAGAGAATCTCCGTAGCTGAAGGTTGAACCGTGGGGTCCTCGGCGCGCGCTGAGCGCGACGATTCCTTTGTAGGTGCTTCATGACCCGACTAGGTGACAGGTTCACCCACTAGATTAGCAACACCAGCGTGTGCTACGATTAAGTAAACACGTTTTGAGCAGAAAATGCTTCTCATTTCCTCTTTGTGGCAACGGAGGGTTCTCGGCCCGGGTCAACCTTAAAAGAAGAAGAGGGGGGTGGGGAAAAGATAAATATAAGACAAGTATGAATCGAAAGTAGCTCTGGTACTTTTATTTTAGCCAGCTGGACACAAATCCATCTGTTGCACAGAATGCTGCTCAGTCATAACGAGCCCTTTGTTTTTGTGATTTTCATTTTCATTTTTTTAATCTGTGACTATTTTTGTCCGACAAAAGAATTCTGGAAAACTCGGCAGCTTACGTTCCTCTTTTCATATACACTTTCCACGTTTAAATTTATTATTTATTAATCAAATTTACATATCCCCCATCTCATTGTTTAAGTGACTCTGGACGGTTTCAAAGTAAAACAAGGATAGAATCCATATTAAAAAAAAAAACCTGTACAAAACTACACAGATAGCAAAAGCACCTCAAGTCATTCCCAGGGCTTAATTCCATATGTTAATTGACTGAGCCAGGTCTTAATGCTCTTCCAGAAATTGGGGGCCAAGATATGCCATACTGAGAGAGAGAGAGAAAGGTGAAAGTGACTGGTTGAAAGAGAAGTGCAGTCAGTCGCTTACTCTCCGCTCTAGGAAAGAGGCTTTACTTCGGAAAAATCTTGCCAATAAAATTGTAGGGACTTGTCCAGGCAGTCTCTGACAATCGGACATAACTGAATGGGAAAAAAATATATCATACATATTTATATATATGCCACCTATATGTCTGTCTGTCTATCTATATGCCACCTATAGTTGTACAGTATATATGCCATAAACGTATATGTATGTTACATGTAGTTATGTATATGCCACACATATTATAATTATATATATGCCACAAGGTTTATATATACACCACATATATTTATATATATGCCATGAAGTTTTATATTATATATATATATATATATTATATATATTATATATAAATATATATATATATATATATATATATATATATAGGTCTTTGGTTGTTCGGGTTTTCTCCCGCGTAAAATTGGAAGTGTCTTGGCGATGTTTCGACGAAGTCCCATTCGTCATCTTCAGGCTGATGTTTTCAGCTTCGTGCTTGCTGCTCGAAGCACGAAGCTGAAAACACCAGCCTGAAGATGACGAATGGGACTTTGTCGAAACATCGCCAAGACTCTTCCAATTTTACGCGAGAGAAAACCTGAATAACCAAAGACCTACATACAAACACCCGTGAAAACCTCAGAAAACATATATATATATATATGTTTGTGTGTGTGTGTGTGTGTGTGTGTGTGTGTACGTTATATGTGCCATCTTATATACATGCCACATATAGGTTATATGCCACAGTTGTTTATGCATACACACACACATGCACACATATATACAATGTGTATATATACACACATACTATTATATACTATACTATATATGCTATATATATTGTACGAAATAGAAAAGCACAATATAATACACACACACATAGCACATATAGTATATATATACTATATATGCTATGTGTGTGTGTATTATATTATATTATGCTTTTCTATTTCGTAAGCCTCCTAGAGCCCAGAGTTGCTTGATAGTGAAATGAACACTATATGAATTTAATAAAAATCAAATATAGTACACACACACACACAGAGAGAGAGAGAGAGAGAGAGAGAGAGAGAGAGAGCGAGAGCGAGAGCGAGACCCTTTTTCTTGAAAAAAAGAAGTGAAGCAAGTGAGGCCTCTGACGCTCTGGGGCTGGGCAAAGGGTCCACCTCGCATCCCATCATTCCCAGCTGGCTCTGCCAAGACCCGATGGGGGAGGACTGGAGAGCGCCAGGCTGCTTAAGAGAAAGGCGCTAATTTATTCCTCGGTCACTTGCATCAATCTGGGCCTCCCTCGGCCATCCGAACAGGCGGAACCCCAGATGACTGTTTACATAGTCGCCAAGGGCAACGGCTTCCTTAGCAACCAGCATCCAAGATGGCGCCAGGGACTCTAGGGACCGTTTGGAAAATGGCCGAGACGCCCTTTCCGCCCCTAAGAAACATGGCCGCCAGAATGCTCTGAAACGTCACGAATACTGCATTGGAACCTAGGCGAAGCCTTTCTTAGAAGTGTGATGTTTTCCTTAAAGTAACGAATAGATGGCAATTTGGTGATTATTATTGTTTATGCGAGCAGGGTAGGCCAGGGATAGGCAGCCTTGGCTCTTTTATGACTCGTGGACTTTAACTCCCAGAATTCCTGAGCCAGCCATGCTGGTTCAGGAATCCTGGGAGTTGAAGTCCACGAGTCATAAAAGAGTCAAGGTTGCCTATCCCTGGGCGAATAAGGACGCCCCATCCAAGATGGAAGCGGATCTCCGTTTCCGTTTGCAAAATGGAGTCTGATTTAGCTTCCGGGTCATGCACACCCAAATCCTCTAACGCCTGGGCCGAAAATGGCGGCTCTCACAGACGAATGGACACTGTCAATAGCCGGACAATACAATCCGCGTTGTTTTCCAAATGCCGCCCAGCGGTGGTCTCCGGAGAGTAGCTCCAGCCGATGCCTCGACGCTTCGCCCCTATCCAACGTTTTGCCCTTTGCCTACGAGACGTTCTACATCCGTACAAAATGGCGCCTCCCAGTCCACCGGTGACCGGATGAGGCGGAACTTCCGTTTGGACGACCCAAAAATGGCGCCTCCAGGGCCGGTTTGAACCGTGCGCCGTCGGTGAACGAGCAGCGCGCAACTCGGGTCTTCCGAATGGCGCTTCCCGTGACCCCGAGGCTGGGTATGGACCTCTTGAAGGCGAGAACGAGCGTGTCTGCGCGCGTGCACGGGCAGAAACGCGTGCCGAGAGAACGAATGGCTTATTATTCTGCTTTTCCTGGGATCGATTGCGTTGGTTTCAATGGGGCTGCCTTGGGAGGGCATGTGCGGAGACCCAGGTTGCAAAGGGAGAACCCTTCCCAATTAAGTATCCACTCCCAATATTCCCAGACATTGGAAGGACAACCTGCCCGGATGACCTCAAATTCCTAATTCAAATTCCTAATTCAGAAAGGTCCAAACTGCTCTATAAGCCCCGCGATGGCCCTATTGAGCAGTAAATGGGGTGGGGGGCTTGGCTAATGAAGAAATTGATATCCAGCCCGTTTTGTGAATGGTCGGAGCTGCATTTTTCCAACCCTAGCAACTAAGACGGGTGGACTTCAACTCCCAGGATTCCCCAGGCCTGCACAGCTAGCTGGGGAATTCTGGGAGTTGAAGTCCATCCATCTTAAAAGTTGGCAAAGTTGAGAAACATAGGGGTGAAGGGTCAAAATATGCCCCCTTAACACTGGACTGCAAGGCGTTCAAACCGGTCAGTCCTAGAAGAGATCAACCCCGACTGCTCTTTAGAAGGCCAGATCCTGAAGTTGAAACTCAAGTACTTTGGCCACCTAATGAGAAGGAAGGATTCACTGGAGAAGGGCCTAATGCTGGGAAAGATTGAGGGCAATAGAAGAAGGGGACGACAGAGAATGAGATAGCTGGAGTCACTGAAGCAGTAGATGTGAATTTAAATGGACTCCAGAAGATGGTAGAGGACAGGAAGACCTGGAGGAACATTGTCCATGGCGTCGCGACGGGTCGGACACGACTTCGCAATTAACAACAACAACACTGACAAATCTATTGCAACAGTACAGGCAGTCCTTGACTTTCAACAGAGGATGGGATGGGATGGGATAGGGCAGGGCTGGAAAGGACCTTGGAGGTCTTCTAGTCCAGCCCCCTACTCAAGTAGGAGAACTTACACCATCTCAGACAGGTGATTGTCTAGCCTCTTCTTAAAAATTTCCAGTGATGGAGCGCCCACGATTTCTGGTGGCAAGCTGTTCCACTGGTTGATTGTCCTCACTGTCAGGAAGTTTCTCCTTAGTTCCAGGTTGCTTCTCTCCTTGACCAGTTTCCAACCATTGTTTCTTGTCCTGCCCTCTGGTGCTTTGATGAACAGCCTGACCCCCTCTGCCTTGCGGCAGTCCCTCAGATACTGGAACCCATTTGAAGTTACCATGGCACCGAAAAAAATGACATGACCATTTTTCACACTACCGACTGTTGCAGCATCTCCATGGTCAAGTGTTCAAAATTCGAAGGCTTGGCAACTGTCTCATATTTATGACGGTTGCAGTGATCCCCTTTTTGTGACTTCTGACAAAGTCAATGGGGAAGTCAGATTCACTTAACTGTGTTACTAACTTAAGAGCTGCAGTGACTCTAGCAAGAAAGGTCGTTAAATGGGGCAAAACCCAGTTAACAAATGTCTCACTTAGCAACAGAAAATTTGGGCTCCATTGTGGTCACAAGTCAAGGACTATCTGTAATAGGTTCCCCCCCCCTCCTTGCGAAGCACATCCAGAATTTATAAGGTTGTACATCTATACACAACCCAATTGACCCCGGTGGTGTGTGTGGGGGGGAATAATATATCTTTTTGTCCTTTTTTTTTAATTCACATTTTCTTCAATATTTTTGTTTTGTTTCGTCCCTGTTTAATTTTTTTCTTTGGGATTTTGGATTTTAATTTTTTGGAATGCAATAAAATTTCAGGATCCAAACTGGGTGGTATATACAGGTCAGTTGCCAAGCATCTGAATTTTTGATCACGTGACCACAAAGGTTGTAAGTCACATTTTTCAGTGTCGTAACTTTGAATGATCACTAAATGAACTGTTGTAAGTCGAGTACTACCCATATTTTATGGATTGCAAGGATTAATAAAATTGGTTTTTTTAAAAAAAGAAAAAAATACATGAAACAGAAGGCTTCTGGGAAGCAAACCCTAGACTAATTCTAGTAATTTTCCTTCCACTGTTGCCGTGCTCATTGTTACATTTTAGCTCCTGTTTTTTCCTCTGATTCTTTCTTTACTCACTCAGCCTGGAGAGCACCTCAGTTAATACTTTCTTAACCACCTGGAGGCAGTGCAGGACTACTTTCATTCTGTATGAAACTTATCAAATATATGTAGCCATGATATTGTAGCTACATACACTTGATGAAGTTCAAAGGGAATAAAACTAGTTGTGTATTACAGTCAATATATGATTTTTTTAAAAAACCCACCCAGGAAGTACACTGTCTAAAAATCAAGAAATGTCCTTCCCCAATAGGGGTGAAAGATACCTAGAACCTTGTTAAATGAAACTTAATAGAACATCTCTTTCCTTCCTTCCTTCCTTCCTTCCTTCCTTCCTTCCTTCCTTCCTTCCTTCCTTCCTTCCTTCCTTCCCTGTCTTTCTTTCATTCTTTCTTTTTCTTTCCTTGCTTGCTTTCTGGTTTCCCCTTCTCTTCCTTTTTTCTTTCCTCCCTCTCTCTTCCCTTCCCTTCCTTCTTTCCCCTTCTTTCTTTCTCTCTCTCTCTTTCTTTCTTTCCTTGCTTCCTTCCTTTCTCCTTTTCCCTTCTCTTCCTTTTTTCTTTCCTTTCCTCCCTCCCTCCCTCTTCTTCCCTCCCTCCCCCCTCTCTTTCTTTCTTTCTTTCTTTCTTTCTTTCTTTCTTTCTTTCATATTTCTTAACCACCCATTCCGCTCAGAGAAGGGATCTGGGCAGTGTGCAATATAATCACTAAAATTAACATTAAAATCAAAATAATTTGTTAATTATTAATTAATAGTTAATAATCCATACCTCTCGGAAAGCATATGAAAAAGGAACGCAGGCTTTGTGCATCGTTTTTAAAGTTCGTCTCAGCTAGTAGGAGTTTTCTAAGTCTGACCTTGATAATGCTTGTAAAGCTTTGGCTACTCAAAAGAACCTGCAAGTAATAGGATAGATAGATAGATAGATAGATAGATAGATAGATAGATAGATAGATAGATAGATAGATAGATAGATAGATAGATGGAGAGAGAGAGAGAGAGATGATAGGGATGGATGGATGGATGTTAAATGGTTTGAAGAGGTTTCTAGGCCAAGGACACAGTTCAGCCATGTGTTTTCTGTCTGGTTTCTCACCCTGTAGGATCCCAGCTTGTGAAATTGGCTCGGAGTTTCCATTGCAATACCATGAAACTTGCCGGAAGTAAATGGAGAATAAAGTGAGTGCTATCTATCTATCTATCTATCTATCTATCTATCTATCTATCTATCTATCTATCTATCTATCATTTATCATCTGTCATCTATATCTATTATCTACCTATCTATATCTATCTATCATCTATCTATATCTATCATCACAATAAAACATTAAAACGGTAAATAGTCACACTAAAATTAATTTAGAAACTAACAAAGATGGGGAAGGAAGGGGCCAGGATGCCCTTGTGGGAGGAGGTGGGGTCTCTCTTGCAGACATTTCATTACCATACTAGGTAACCTCCTCAGGGCTAGTGCAAGATTAAACAAGGATCTTTTCTTAACTTGCTTCCAGAAGGAAGTTGTGGTTACTCCAACACTGGAGGTTTTTAAGAAGAGACTGGACAACCATTTATCTGAAATGGTATAGGTTTTCCTGCTTCAGAACGGGGTTGGACTAGAAAACCTCCAGGGTCCCTTCCAACTCAGTTTGCTGTGTTGGAAATGGGAGCTGTTGAGGGGGTCAGAACTGAGCAGGCCTGCCAAGCAAAATATTATTTACATTATCAGTCAAGGCAGAATCAAATCCCTTTCTTCCGTTAGTGATCGGTTTAATTTCCAAGAGCCGAACAAAACAATTTTGTCTTCTTCTTTTTTTTCCAGGCACGGTCTCCCAATAAATCCATCAGATCACAGTCCGACCACCGACTTACCAGATTGGTCTTTTGCTGGTAAATAAATAAACAAACAAACCAGTGGGGGGAGGGGGTGCATTATCTATTGATATTTATAGACTGCTTTTATGCCAGAGTCTCTTAAAGCAACTTGCAAGACGAAAGCAAAATAATAAAAATAAAGCCAAACCCCTTTCAGACATTGTTTTAGGAAACAAGTGATCATCCACAAAGGATAATCGTGCGGAGTTCAGTGGCCAGATGATTGACAAGGGGCTTGCGGGTGATGGAGAATTCCAGCCGGATTAAAATGGTTGCATAGCCCAATTTAAATGGCCGGGCGTCCCTTTTAAAGCTCTGAATGGCCTGGGACCTGGATACATCCGAGAATGTCCTGCTGGAATTATATCTACTCGTCCCAAACTGGTCCTCATGAAAGAGTACTAGTCCTCAATTTACGTCCATTCGTTTAGTGACCATTTAAAGTTATCAACAGCACTGAAAAAAAAGTGGACTTAGAACTGTTTTTGACACTTGACGGTTGCAGCATCCCCGTGGTCACGTGAACAAAATACACCTGTGGCTGTAAGCAATGATAAAACGACATATAGATTTGAAACCAGAGATATTCTTATTGGGCATGTTACCAGAAAACTATTAATAAAGGCAATACATATTTATTTTTACATAGATTAACAGCAGCTAGGAGAGTATATGCACAATATTAGAAAAAATGAAGAGACTCCTACAGAGGAGAATATAATTTAAAAAATACTGGAGTGCGTAGAAATGGATGGGTTAATGTTAAAAATTAAAGAAAAAGAAGAAACTGAATACTTTATGACATGGGAATTGTTTTACCCGTGGTTGGCTGACAGAAACAGAGGTTAGAAAGTTGGAAACATGAGGAAAATGAGAATTATATGAGGAAGATCTATAGTGGATTAGTAAATATTTTGATTGTTATTCAATTAATGTCAATGTGGAAAATACTATTTTTAACAATCTGATTGCTATTTCCTAGTACATGATTGTATTTTGATAAGATTACTATGAATGTGATGATTATTATATTCTAATATTTTTATATCCAGACAACACACTGTTCAAGACAGAAATGGAATTTTTGATATAATGTAGTAGTAGTAGTAGTAGTAGTAGTAGTACTAGTAGTAGTAGTAGTAGTAGTAGTAGTATCAGCCACTTGGCAACTGGCATGTATTTCAGTGGAGAACCCAGTTTCACACTACAACAGTGTTACTAACTTAACAACTGCAGTGATTCACTTAACATCTGTGGCTTTGCAAGGTGGTAAAATGAGGCAAACTGTCACCTCACAACTGTCTCACTTAGCAACAGAAAATTTGGGCTCAATTGTCATAAACAGCCATAAATAACAGAATAACAAGAGTTGGAAGGGATCTTGGAGGTTTTCTAGTCCAACCCCCTGCTCAGGCAAGAAACCCTAGACCAGGGGTAGGCAACTGTGGCTCTTTTATGACTCGTGGACTTCAACTCCCAGAATTCCTGAGCCGGCCATGCTGAGGGGAAAGGGAGAGTTTACAAGCTGAGCCATGCTGGCTCAGGAATTCTGGGAGTTGAAGTCCACAAGTCATGAAAGAGCCAAGGTTGCCTACCCCCTGCCCTAGACCATTCCAGACAAGTGGCTGTCCAGGCTCTTCTTAGAAACTTCCAAGTGTTGGAGCACCCACCACTTCTGGTGGCAAGCGGTTCCATTGGTTAATTTTTCTCCCCGTCAGGAAATTTCTCCTTACAATCTGGGTCAGTTGCCAAGAGTGCAAAATAAATGCTGGAATTGGGTATGTCTAGTTCAGTGTTTCCCAAACTTGACAATTTTAAGGCATGTGGACTTCAACTCCCAGAATTCCACAGCCAGCGTTGCTGGCTGTGGAATTCTGGGAGTTGAAGTCCTCATGCCTTAAAATTGTCAAGTTTGGGAAACACTGGTCTAGTTTAATGAAAAGAAGGACTAGGGAGTGACATGGTAGCCGTCTTCCGATATCGAAGGCCTGCTCCAAAGAAGAGGGAGTCAAGCTATTCCCCAAAGCACCTGAAGGCAGGACAAGAAACAGATCAAGGAGAGAAGCCACCTAAAACTTGAGGAGGAATTTCCTGACAGAACAATTAACCAGTGGAACAACCTGCCTCCAGAAGTTGTGGCTGCTCCATCACTGGAGGTTTTTAAGGAGAGATTGGACATCCAATTGATATAGGGTTTCCATCCTGAGCAGGGGGTTGGACTAGAAGACCTCCAAGGTCCCTTCCAACTCTTTATAGTCTGTGACCGCAGGGGCAGGATGTCAGAATTTCAGAACTGGGCTGTGATTCCCCTTTTCAGGCTCTGTCATGACTTCCGATGGTGTTTTAAGTAACCGGTCATAAGTCAGGGACTCCCTGTACTTCCGCAACTGTTAGAATCACCCCTGCAAGCTCAGGAAATCTGCTTGAAGTCAGTGTTGCACCTGCTGTCTGGTGCAAATGTCTGAAGACTGGGAACCAACAGCCTGCATCTTTAATAATGTTATATATTTCTCTCCCCCCCCCCCCCCCGGCAGATGGCAGGCCGGCCCCTCCCATGTCAGGCCAACTCCGAAGACAGGAAAAAAACCGGGAGATGGTGGTAAGTACCCTTTCTCACAGCCTGTGACACACACGACACACCCCAACTGCTTTCCTAGGGTGGTGTTTTGTATCCGTGTCTTGTAAGTCCCAAAGTGCTTTTTCAGGAGGCAGCTGGCCTTTCGTGTTTTTCTTCGAAGACCACCCACCTGAATAGAATCACAGAGTTGGAAGGGACCTTGTAGGTCATCTAGTCCACAGGTCGGCAACCTGCAGCTCCGGAGCCGCATGTGGCTCTTTGAGCCTTCCCATGCGGCTCCCAGCCTCCTCTGCCTTTGCAGAGAGACAGAGACAGAGAGAGGAATTGCGCTTCCCTGCTTCTCTCTCTCTCTGTGTGTGTGTGTGTATAATATATATAAAACAAAGAGAGTGCACTCACAGTGTTCTCTGAGGAGCTGAAAAGCTTACTGGGCGGAGCTCCTCCCTTTGCTGCGTCTCTGCAGGAAGCAGGAAGGGCAGGAGAGAGCTAGCTAGCTCAGCTAGGCTGACTCAGGAATTCTGGGAGTTGAAGTCCATGAGTCATAAAAGAGCCGAGGTTGCCTACCCCTGATCTTGTTGGACAACAGCCTGAAGCTTGTCAGGTGAGCAGCAGATAGGAGAGGGGGGGGGAGAAAGAGAGAGAGAGAGAAAGAGAGAGAGAGAGAGAGGAAAGAGAGAGAGAGAAAGAAAGAGAGCGGGGGAAGAGGAGTGGCAGACCAAGGGCAGATAGAGAGGGAGGGAGAGAGAGAGAGACCCTTTTGACATCTAAAATGAAGATAACACTGCATATATCCTTTTTTTACCTCTGTGTGTGTGTGTGTGTGTGTGTGTGTGTGTGTGTGTGTGTGTATATATATATATACATACATACATATACATATATATATACACACACACACACATACACACACACAAACACACACACACATACACATACACACACCTATAATAAAGGTAAAAAAGGATATATGCAGGGTTATCTTCATTTTAGATATCAAAATGGTTTTGCGGCTCCCGGTGTTTTGTTTTTGGTGGGAAACGGGTCCAAGTGGCTCTTTAAGTGTTTTGGGTTGCCTACCCCTGATCTAGTCCAACCCTCCCACCCAAGTAGGAGATCCTACACCAGGGGTGGGCAATCTTGGCTATTTGATGACTCATGGACTTCAACTCCCAGAATTCCTGAGCAAGGCTGGCTCAACTTGGAAACCTCTCCCTTTCCCCTCAGCATAGCTGGCTAATATACTACTACTACTACTACTACTACTACTACTACTACTACTACTACTACTACTATTATTATTATTATTATTATTATTATTCCAGTCTCTTCTTAAAAACCTCCAGTGTTGGAGCACCCACAACTTCTAGTGGCAAGTTGTTCCACTGGTTAAGTGTCCTCAGTGTTAGGAACTTTCTCCTTAATTCCAGGTTGCTTCTCTATGTTTTAGCCTCCAGTCCCCTGGAGGGGGAGCATGTGAAGGACATCTCCCCGGCCTGTTTAAAGGTCCCTTTTAACGCTCTTCTCTGATTTTTTGGCCTTTCAGAGGCGCATAGCCCAGCTCTCGTCAGAACTAGACCACGGAATGAAAAAGTGGGAAACTAAAATGGAAAAACAGAAACAAGATCAAGAAGAGAAGCGACGCAAGAGACTTCAGCCGAAAGGAGAGTCCCTCCAGCAGCTCTCGAAATAATGGCTCTTTCTTCCTGTGTAATTTGATAAATCTATGTATATTAAATCTATCTAGCTATAAAATCTATCCATGTATAATGAATGTATAAATCTACATATGAAGATCGGTTGGAGGAATTGGGCATGGCCAGTCTAGAGAAAAGAAGGACTTGGGGGGGGGGACATGTATTCCGGTATTTGAGGGGCTGTCCCAGAGAAGACAGGGGTGGTCCACCTATTCTCCAAAGCACCTGAAGGCAGGACAAGAAACAACGGGTGGAAACTAATCAAGGAGAAAAGCAACCTAGAACTAAGGAGAAATTTCCTGACCGTGAGGACAATTAACCAGTGGAACAACCTGCCTCCAGAAGTTGTAAGTGTTTCATCACTGGAGGTTTTTAAGAAAAGACTGGACAGCCACTCATCTGGAATAGTATAGGGCAGGGGTAGGCCACCTTGGCTCTTTTATGACTCATGGACTTCAACTCCCAGAATTCCTGAGCCAGCCATACTGAGGGGAAAGGGAGAGGTTTCCAAGCTGAGCCATGCTGGCTCAGGAATTCTGGGAGTTGAAGTCCACAAGTCATAAAAAGGGGCCATCGTTCCCCACTGGTCTAGGACAGGGGTAGGCCACCTTGGCTCTTTTATGACTGGTGGACTTCAACTCCCAGAATTCCTGAGCCAGCCATACTGAGGGGAAAGGGAGAGGTTTCCAGGCTGAGCCATGCTGGCTCAGGAAATTCTGGGAGTTGAAATCCATGAGTCATAAAAGCCACGGTTGCCTACCCCTGGTCTAGGGACTCCTGCTTGAGCAGGGGCTGGACTAGAAGACCTCCAAGGTCCCTTCCAGCTTTGTTATTCTGTATGGTCTGGGCCAGGGGTAGGCAACCTTGGCTCTTTTATGACTCGTGGACTTCAACTCCCAAAATTCCTGAGCCAGCCATACTGAGGGGAAAGGGAGAGGTTTCCAAGCTGAGCCAGGCTGCCTCAGGAATTCTGGGAGTTGAAGTCCACGAGTCATAAAAAGAGCCAAGGTTGCCTACCCCTGGTATAGGGTCTCCTGCTTGTGCAGGGGGTTGGACTGGAAGACCTCCAAGGCCCCTTCCACCTCTTGTTATTCTCCCTCCTCCTTTTTAGGAAGAGATTGGACAACCATTTGTCCAGAACGATATAGGATCTCCTGTCTGAGCACGGGGTTGGACTAGAAGACCTCCAAGGTTCCTTCCAGATCTATTCTGATGGATTGATGGATGTTTTTGTATTGGAGAGAACTGGGCGGTCACTGTTTTCTGTTCATTTTCTCCCTCTTTGTTTATAATCCAAGGTTGGAGGGGTGTGTATGTGTGTTTGCCCTGGCATTTTATCTGCATCACGAAGCCATGCCATTAACCAAGGTCTTGCTGCGTAGTTTCAACATACAGCTGTCACATACCTTCAATCCAGAGGGTGTTATCTTGCAGAAAGCCTTGCTCTTTTGTTTGTGTGTGTGGGGGGGGGAGGATGACCACAGCCCCCCTTTTTTAACACGTATGCACATCCCAATTTAATCTGCAGTTGAAAAGATTGACAAAATCTCTCTGGCAGGGAAAGATTCAAGGCTGTATTGGTGGAACGAGTCTTGCCTTGGGGGGGGAGCTCCTGCGATGTGAACTTTCCAGCAGGAAAGAGTGAGAACGATGGGTTTTATTATTATTTTGAACTCCTGCCCTGGAATTCGGTTCCCATGTTCCAACCCGGATCCTGGCTGCAAGAACAACGGGCCAGGACCGCTCAAGTCAAATCAGAACAGAGCTGGAAGGGACCTTGGAGATCTTCTAGTCCAACTCTCCTGCTCAAGCAGGAGACCCTACACCAGGGATAGGCAAGCTTGGCTCTTTTATGACTCGTGGACTTCAACTCCCAGAATTCCTGAGCCAGCATGAGGGAAACTTTGGCCCCTTCGTGACTTGTGGACTTCAACTCCCAGAATTCCTGAGCCAGCATGAGGGAAACTTTGGCCCCTTCATGACTGGTGGACTTCAACTCCCAGAATTCCTGAGCCAGCATGAGGGAAAATTTGGCCCCTTCATGACTGGTGGACTTCAACTCCCAGAATTCCTGAGCCAACATGAGGGAAAATTTGGCCCCTTCATGACTGGTGGACTTCAACTCCCAGAATTCCTGAGCCAGCCTGGCTCAGCTTGGAAACCTTTCCTTTTCCCCTCAGCATGGCTGGCTCAGGAATTCTGGGAGTTGAAGTCCACCAGTCATAAAAGAACCAAGGTGGCCTACCCCTGCCCTAGACCATTTCAGACAGTTGGCTGTCTGGTCTCTTCTTTAAAAACAGGAGGAGGAGGATAACAGAGCTGGAAGGGACCTTGGAGGTCTTCTAGTCCAACCCCCTACACCAGTGTTTCCCAAACTTGACAATTTTAAGGCATGTGGACTTCAACTCCCAGAATTCCACAGCCAGCAACGCTGGCTGTGGAATTCTGGGAGTTGAAGTCCTCATGCCTTAAAATTGTCAAGTTTGGGAAACACTGCCCTACACAAGCAGGAGACCCTATACCATTCCAGAAAAGTAGCTGTCCAGTCCCCTTAAAAACTTCCACTGTTGGTGCACCCACATTTTCTGGTGGCAAGCTGTTCCACTGGTTAATTGTTCTCAATGTTAGGAAGTTCCTCCTCAATTCCAGGTTGTTTTTCTTCTTGGTTAGTTTCCATCCGTTGTTTCTTGTCCTGCCTTCAGGTGCTTTGGAGAATAGGTGGACCCCCACACACACACACTTCTCTGGGGCAGCCCCTCAAACATTGGAAGACTGCCTTGTCCTTCTTTTCTCTAGACTGGCCATGCCCAAGTCCTGCAGCCGTTCTTCATATGTTTTTGTTTCAGGCCTTGGATCTTCTTAGCTGCTCTTCTTTGCACTTCCCCCCCCCCAAAGTCTCAACATCTTTTTTTTTTTTGTAACGTGGTGACCAAAACTGGATGCAGGATTCCAGGTGCGGCCTTACTGAGTCTTTATAAAGCAGTAACTCTGCAATAAAAAGTTAGTAAAATGCTTTCCCCACCACCACCACCAGCTTGCCTCGTGCGCCCAGAGAATCGAAGTGTCCACAAAAGGTTTAAAAGTTTAAAACGTCTTGGCTCGTTGCAGACAAAAGCCCAGGGGAGAGGCCGAAAATGGGAGGCTTTGCCAGGAAAGAGATGCATCCAGCTGGCTTAAAGATTTTGGAAACATTTAGGAAATCCCATCCTGGCTGAGATATTAAAAAACAGTCACCGCCAGTTTTGCAGGAATGTTGGATGCTTTTCTGCAAAAGACCCGCCTGAGCTCTCTTTCCATCCATGGGGGGTCCCTGCAAGCTTTCCCCCCCCTCCTGCTCTGGCCCTATGGGGACCTCTGCCTGCCAGAACTCAAGTCACAAGACTCCATGAAGGAAAATAGGAGCTGGGATGAGGCGTGCATTCTTCCTAAATCCTAAAGGATTGTCTTCGGTTTCTTTCCTCCCCTCCTTCGGTGCAAAATGACATTTCCCACCCGAGCTTTTTTCCCCCACTCGAAAATTACGAGAAAAAGTTTTAAGATGTTTCTTTTATTTTGGGGGAACATTCAATTTAAATTGATTAAACCCAAGGTTGATGCAAAACACACCGTTTCTGCCCTACGTTTTGGGCTCGGCCAGGCTGTCCCAAACAGGAGCCTTGCCAGGTTTTTCCCCCATTTAATCCATCCTCGCTGCGGCTCAGCACGATGGGCTTTGCTGCTCCCTCCGTTTGGAAGCCCCCCCCCCTCTTTCCTGGCCAGCTCCTTCCTCACACACCCCTCTTTTCATCTTTGCAAATTCCCTTCCTGTCTCCACCGCTCAACATCTGGAGCCTCAATGGGCGTTGAGCTTTTTCAATACAGGAACTCGGACGCCAAATTTAAGCCAGCGGCTGCGAAAGAGAATTTTGCTCTTGTTATTTCCATCTTGAAATTTGGGGGGGGGGGGTGGAGGAGAGGAAGGTCTGCATGGCTGCCCAGCCCTATAGGATCTTTGGGGGGGGGGTGGAAAAAAAATCTCTTTGCCCTTTTGCTTCCCGCTTGGTCATCTCCGCCTTGCTAATTCCATCTGTGTTTTGAACACAATTTTTTTTCCCTCCTACAGAAGGAGGGGGGGCGCTTCTGTAATTGCTTCCAGATGTGACAACCGCAAACAGAGGGATGAGATCAACGCTGGAGTCTTGTTGAGCTAAGCGCACGAGAGATCCCGCTGGGCGGCCAAGGCCGGGGAGGGGCCAAGTCACACCTCTTGCAGGGACAAGGCCTGTTCAGGTTCCACACGTAAGGGCCAGCTCAGCGCTTCCAGGGGCGATTCTCTCCTTCACCCCTCCTTCCTCTTTCCTCCCCCCCCCCAAATTTCACCCCAGTTGAGCTCCTGGCTGGCCTTGATGCAGCCCTTGAGCTGAGCACATACACCCCTCCTTCCACTCTCCCCACTGGATTATCCCTGACTCAGTCGAACTGAGGGCAAAATTGGAGTTGCATCAGCAGAGACAGGATACAGAGTGTGTGTGTGTGTGTGTCACGCATCCATCTCTGGAAATCTGATTTTAAGAAAAAATTAGATAGATGGTACGATGAGAGAGAGAGAGAGAGAGAGATGTGTCTCTCTCTGTGTGAGAGAGAGATAAGATAGATAATGATTGATATAGAAAGAGATAAGTGATTGATAGATAGATGACAGAATAATTGATAATGTTAGAGATGATAGATTGATATAATTAGAAGTAGAGATGATATGAGATAGATTGATGATAGACAGATAATTGATAAATGTTAGAGATAATGATAGATTGATAAATGATAGATATACATAATTAGAGAGATAGATATAGATATAAATGATTGATAGATTAGATAGATATAGATAGATATAGATAGAGACAGAGACACAGACAGATGATAGATATAGATGATTGATGAGAGATAGATAGATAGATAGATAGATAGATAGATAGATGACAGAATAATTGATAAATGTTAGAGATGATAGATTGATATAATTAGAAGTAGAGATGATATAGATGATATGAGATAGATTGATGATAGACAGATAATTGATAAATGTTAGAGATAATGATAGATTGATAAATGATAGATATACATAATTAGACAGACACAGAGAGATAGATATAGATATAAATGATTGATAGATTAGATAGATATAGTTATAGAGACAGAGACACAGACAGATATAGATAGATATAGATGATTGATGAGAGATGAGATAGATAGATAGATAGATAGATAGATAGATAGATAGATAGATAGATAGATAGATAGATAGATAGATAGATAGATAGATAGATAGATTAATGCATGGATGGATGGATGGTCAGAAAGACAGATGTGTGAGGAGGCCCTATGCAGCCATCCAGTGACCACAATTTATGACTATTTTTCCCCAAAACAAGGCACCCATCGTGGGGCCTTTGCTTAACAAGCGCAAATTTACTTAACCATTATGGCGATTTGCTTAATGACTGCCACATTTCCCATTATTTGAAGGATTCTCAGGATCACATGACTGAGATTTTTGGCATATTTTTGGCCAGAAACCAGATTTCAACTTCTGGTTTCTGGGGGGGAAAAAATCCCACCAGGTGTAATAGGTGCATTGATGGGTCATAAAATCAGGCATGGTCACATGGTGACCCACTTAACAACCGCCACGACTTACGACCATAATCCCAAGACCATTTATTTATGTATTTATTTATTTATTTATTTATTTATGAGACTTATATACCGCTTTAAGTGCAAGCACTCTCTAAGCGGTGTACACCAGTAAGCAATGTATATATATATATATATTACATTGCCCCCAACAATCTGGGTCCTCATTTTACCTACCCCGGAAGGATGGAAGGCTGAGTCAACCTTGAGCCGGTGAGATTTGAACCGCTAACCTGCTGAACACAGTCAGCTAAAGTGGCCTGCAGTACTGCACTCTAACTGCTGCGCCACCACTTATGGCCGTAAGCCAAGTATTTTCTGTACTATGCACAACAAAACACTTTTTTAAGCTTCAGTTCCTTGAACCTGTAGTTCGAAACTCAAGACTGCAGCATCCTGGCCATGTGCAGAGTGCCACGCCAACACAGCTGACTCTCGCTCGCTCGCTTACTATATCATCTGTATCATCTATCTCTCAATCAGCCTCCCTTCCCCTCACACACACACACACACACACACACACACACACACACACAAAGAAACAAACACAGAACTTCCCAGAATTATCACATAGCGTTTTTTGCAAAGCAAAATACCAGGAAAAGTTATTTCAAAATAAACATTACACAATAGGATGGAGAAGGATGGCAATTAACCCACGGGACTGCCGTCTCATGTTTACAGAAAAAAAAAATAAAAAAATAGCCTAGTTGTCGGCTAGAAGGGGGGTTGAGCATTTCAATTGTGAAGAGTGAGAAAAAGGGGAAGGAAAGAAAGAAAGAAAGACATGAAGGAAGGAAGGAAGGAAGGAAGGAAGGAAGGAAGGAAGGAAGGAAGGGGAAGGAAGGAAGAAAAAGAAAAAAACATGAAGGAAGGAAAGAAGGAAGAAAAAGAAAGAAAAAACATGAAGGAAGAAGAAGAAAGAAGAGAAAGGAGAAAGAAAAGGAAGAGAAAGAAAAAGAAGGGAAGAGGAGAGAGGAAGAGGAGAAAGAAGGAAGGGAAGGGGTAGGGAGGAAAGGAAGAAAGAAAGGAGAAGGGAAGGGAAGGGAGGGAAGTGAGAGGGAGAGAGGAAAAGGAAAGAAAAAAGGGAAAGAAGGAAGGAAGGGAAGAGGGAGGGAGAGGAAAATAAAAAAAGAGAAAGAGGGAAGGGAAGAGGGAAAAAGAAGGGGAAAGAGGGAAAGGAATGGGAGGGAGGAACAGGAAAGAAAAAGAAGAGAAAGGGAAAGAAGGAAGAGGAAAGGGAAGTGAAGTGAAGAGGGAGAGAAGGGAAGAAAGGAAGAGAAGGGGAAAGAAAGAAAGGGAGGAAAAAGGAATGAGAAGCAGGAAGTGCACAACCTTCCCATCCCACCCCCAAACTTTTTGTTGTTTTTAATGCCTCTCTCTGTCCCAACTTTGGATCTAAGCTGTGCCAAGAATATTAAGTACCACAACATATTTTGGCAGGAATAAGCGATCAGTTCATCCGTTGTTGTTTTTTGTGTGTGTGGAATTTGTGTCCAAATCCATAAACACCCCGCCTCTACCCACTCACCCTCAATTAAACTCAACAACCCACCCGGAGTTCAAGCCGGAATCAGTTGTGTGAAATGGGCGGGTGGGGGGAAGGGGGAGAAAGAGCTTGAGCTGTATCCGAACTTTAACCCCCAAATTGTGGCTTCGGATTGATGGAAGACACCTCACGCAAGATGTTCCTCTGGAGAGCTCGGACTACCGCGCCCATCGTTCTCACCGCGGCCACCCATTAAGAGGGTGCCTTGGATAGCCCGTGTGGTCGGTTCTGGAGGGCGGAGGCGATGCTGACGTATTTTGAGTCTTTCCTAAAACTCTTTTTCCTCTACCACAGTGGTTCTCAACCTGTGGGTCGGGACCCCATTTGGGGTCGAACGACCATTTCACGGGGGTCGCCAAACAACGCAGTCCGCCATTTTTTTCCCCCCTTTTCCTTAGCTGTGCTACTCCCTTTTATTCTATTGGCTTTTGAAAGCCAATAGAATAGACTGTCTTGAATAGAGTCTAATTCTATTGGCTTTCAAAAGCCAATAGGAATTGTCCAGGCTGTCTCTGCCCTGCTGAGCCCGCCAAAAGTCCCATTCTGCAAACGGTGCTGCACCAGTTGAGTAGTCCTCGACTTACGACCGGTTGAGTAGTCCTCGACTTACAACCGGTTGGGGGTCGCGGCATTAAAAAGGTTGAGGAGCACTGCTCTACCAGCTTTTGTGGAAAACTGGTTGAGGAATCATTTTCTCGGAATTAATCGCACACCGAGCGCACGACTTACCACCGCAATCCAGCCCAAAATGTATGTGGCTAAGTGAAAAATTGGTTAAGTGGATTATTGTCCCGTCATTAAAGCGAAACACTGCAGTTGTTCAATTAGTAACGCGGTTGATAAGCGAATCCGGATTCCCCCCCCCCCCATGGACTCTGCTTGTCAGGTCGCAAAAGAGGAATCGTGTGACTCCGGGGACACTGCAATGGTCGTAAATGCGAGTCAGCTGTCGAACATTTCTGTTGCTAAGAGAGACAGAGGTGAAGTGAATTTTGCCCCATTTTACAGCCCTTCTGGCCACCGTTATTCAGTGAATCACTGCAGTTGTTAAGTGAGTAACACCGTTGTTAAGTGAATCCGGCTTTCCCCATTGACTTTGCTGGTCAGAAAGGGATCACGTGACCCCCCCGGGGCCGCCATAAATGTGAACCGGGTGCAAAACAGCCGAATTTTGATCACGTGACCATGGGGATGCTCCCTTTTTTCAGTCCCATTGTAATTGTGAACGGTCGCTAAACGAACTGTCGTAAGACGAGGACTCACTATTTTTCCCTCCAAAGGAAAAAATAAATCACACTTTATACTACTTTTAAAAAAGAGGGGAAAATCCAGCATTTATTATTTTTCTTTAAAAAAAAAGAAAAGGAAAAGAGGGGGGAAATATCTTTGGTGCTTCTTTTTTTTCATAACAACAAAAAAAAGTTTTTCTTTTTCTTTTTAAAGTAACAAAACAGTCCCAGCCTAACTTAGGCAGAGAAGGGGGGGGCTAAAAGCAAAATAAATCTTTTAAAACTTCCAGCGTTTCGAGTCCATTTCCACCCAGAAATGGTGTGGGGTTTTTTTTATTATTATTGCTAACATTAAAAGGAATAACAGAATGGAAACAGCCTACATTACAAGCTGCATCCATTTGACACACACAAACATATATATATATATATATATCCCTTTGAAAGAACGGGTGTTTATTATTAATAACAAAATAATAACAATAATAAAAGTAGAACAATAAACAATATTAACCCCCCCCACCCACCCACAAACAATTCGATCGTTAAACACAGTTTAATTCCGTTTGAAGACCCCTTGAAAATACTTATATAAATCACCCACCCAGTGCCCTTATTAAAAATGCTCCGGGCAGAAATGTGGAGGATGTAAGGCACCCATTTCCCGGCCTGCAGGATTTTAATATTGTTCTCCTATGCCTATTCTATTTCCCCAACCCCATTAATGTTCTATTTTTAATCCCTTGGTTTATTTATTTATTTATTTTAAAAAAAGGCATTTCTGTATAATAATTAAAATTACATACTTAAAAAAAAAATCAAGACACAGGATCATAAGGCAGTTTGAGGCAGTTCTCTGGTGCAATTCATCTCTCCCGCCCACCCACCCCATTTTTTTTTTTGCAAAACGCTGCTTTCGGTTCATTTTCGCAGAATCGGGAACGGATTTTAAGTCAAGGGTCCCCAAGCTAAGATCTGTGGACTTCTACTCCCAGAATGCCTCAGGCAGCCATGCCGGCTGTGGAATTCTGGGAGTTGAAATCCGTTAAGTCTTAAAGTGGCCAAGGAAGGGACTCGTTTTAAGGGACAACTATAAACATCGGGCCAGTGTCATCCGATGGGGAAGTTAACACTTCCAGAAGCGGCCCTGCCAACATCTGGATTTGGCTGGTCAACCAGTCAGGTGCCCTCCGGGTATTGAAGAACTCCATCCCCAAATTCTTGGCCAAAATAAGAATTGAGTCCTAACTTGGGGTGTCCATGGGAATGATTAAAAAAATAAAATAAAGATGGCAATCAGTGGTGGCCCCCCATCTTGACTTTTTGGACCATCCTGGATCTCAACATCTGGAAGGCACCAGGATGGGACAATTGGTCTGGGCAAACATCTTCTGTAGGCCACATAATCTTGGTCCCTCCCTCTCTCAAACATGCCCCATTTCCCAATATGATCAAGGTACCAATGGTCCACTCCATTATGTCATAAGGAAAGCTCAGTTTACCCCCTTACCACCTGACGGTTAGGCCCTTTATGAGTCTTCGCTGCCCCTTCCCCACAAAAAGTTGGCCTTTGGGACAGGCCCTCCAAGCCTACCATCCCACCCATTTTCCTTCTTGCTGTTTCTGATTGGTAGACCCCCATCCCTGGTCAGCACACGGTTCCTCCTTCCCTTGCCGAATGGAATGAGAAGATCCCTTTCGGAACACCGTCATTCCTTTCCAGCTCTATGATTTCTAGACGTGAGCTCTATAACGCTTCGCCCACCGACAGGCCAAAACCTGCAACTTCCCTACTACCCATCGTGGTTTGGTTCGGCAACGCCGATGAGATGGTTCTCCACCATTTGCCCTTGGAAGGGAGGACCAGCAAGATGGCAACCGGTTTTAGATTGAAATTCCACAAGACGGTCAGGAGAGCTAACATATTTGCGGTATGGACTTCTGCCCAGCAGTTATGCAAGAGGGAAAGGCCATTAAGTGTGTCCTTAATGATAATCCGAGGTCAACGGATGTCATCGTGCAAGAAGGTAGCCATGAGGTTGGCCTGGCCCTAACCCCTGTAGAGTAGCCTCCTCAGCTTTCTGCCTCGTTGGATGAATTAAGGAGTATGCTCCGCACACCCATTTTCCCAGTGGGGTAAGAATGGATAATGGAAACGCCATGAGAGGGAAAGAGAAGCAGAGCGGAAGACAGGAAGGAAAGAAGGAGTAGGTCAACAAGGAAGAGGACCCACATGGTCAAGGAAACCTCTTGGAGAGAGAACGCGGCTGACGGCATGAAGAAGGTGAGATGGACCACAGGTTAGATGGAAAAATGGACCAAGAAGCAGGGGAGAGCGGGGCGCCGGGACAGGATGACTCAAAAGATGGCAGCAAGAGAAACGGACCTGAATTGTGACAGGCAGGTAGACAGGGAGTAAAGCAGTTGAGACCTGTCCTCCTGAGACCTCATCTCAAAGGCCGGTCACACCTTGTCCAGCAGAGACCGCTGGCAATAAAGCAATCGTTTGGGTGTGCCGTAACGCTTGAAGATCAAAATGGCGACTCCGACGGCGCAGATAGTGAGGAGCAGCAAGACGGGAATCACCACCGCGGCGGCGTTGAGCCCGCCTTCCTCGGCATTGTCCACCTCAATGATGATGACTTCTTCTCCCTCGCGTCGGTCGTCGGTCGTGCATCCCATCCAGTCTCGCAACACCGACTTGGGGTACCCCGGCTCTACTTTCAGTTTCTCGTTGTTAAACTTCCAGTAACGGTCACCCTTGTAGAAGTAGGTGAAGGCTATGGAGGGAAAACAAGAACAGACACGGGAGAGTAAGAACGTGGTGGTATGTTAAATGAGAAATAGTGGGGATAGTGTGTGTTTTCCCTTTAAATCAGGGGTGAGGAGACTATGGCCCTTTTATGACTTCTGGACTTCAACTCCCAGAATTCTGGAGCCAGCCATGTTGGTTCAGGAATTCTGGGAGTTGAAGTCCACAAGTCATAAAGGGGGCCCTAGTTCCCCACTCCTGTACTAATCCATCTTGCCGGCTGAGGAATTCTGGGAGTTGAAGTCCACAAGTCATAAAGGGGGCCCTAGTTCCCCACCTCTTCTTTAAATGATCATTTCAGAATTTGTGATGCTCGAAGGAGAATCATGGGAATGAAATACAGGTAGTACTCGACTTATAACTTTTCCTTTAGTGACTGTTTGAAGTTATAATGTCCCTGAATAATGACCATTTTTCACATTTACGACCATTGCAGCATCCCCACAGTGACGTGACCACAATTCAGATTCTTGGCCTGAATAATGACCATTTTTCACATTTACGACCATTGCAGCATCCCCACAGTGACGTGACCACAATTCAGATTCTTGGCAACTGATTCATATTTATGACGGTCACAACGTCCCGGGGTCACATATTCGGACAAACAAAGTCAATGGGGAAGCAATATTCGCTTAACAACCGGGTAATTAACTTAACAACCGGCAGGATTCACTTAACCATTGTTAAGAAAGGTTGTAAAATGAGGCAAAATTTGCTTTACAACTGTCTTGCTTAGACACAGAAATTTTGGGCTCAGCTATGATCGTAAGTCGAGGACTACCTATAAGCAAAATTCAGAACCCAAAATTTAATTTCAGGCATCTTTTTTTAAAAAAAAAAATATGTGGCCAAAATAAATTTGATATTACTGGAAAAAATATTTTTAGACAAAATGAGTTTTTACCAGGCTGAACCGAACTGATTTTTTTTTAAAATGGGAATTCAATTACGCTTTAAAAAAAATCACCCTGCTTGATTCCTGTCAATTATTCTGAACGCTAAAAGTTTGGACACCTCATTTGCATTTCACATAAGAAATCTGCAGAGATATATTTTGGTTGAGTGCAAAAGGAAGAGTGGATCGTCAATGCATATTTTAAGAAATTCTGGTCCTACTTTTAAACAAAGACTTCCAAATTTGGGTGAGAAAGGAAGACTGCTTTTTTCCAAATAAGGAAAATGATTAAGATAAACATAAGTCAGCCCATTTATGAATAATCGTTACTAATAGATGGTGAATTGTTTTATGGAGGCAACACATTAACGCAACGTTGAGAGACACCAGAAATTTTTCATCGTGGTGGAAATGACTGTTAGCCACTCATCTATGATCGGTAAATATAAACTGGAGGCGAATTAAATATGAGCTTGAGGCACTTAAAAGCATCTTCAAAGATGTAGGTGGAACGCTTCTTCGGAAAATGTGAATTTACGGGAAGCCATTGGATTTCATTGCTTTGATTTAAGACCGTTCAAAGGCAAAACTGAATCTAATTTAATTGTATTTGTTGCATTTGGCTAAATCAATTTCAATTTTCTGCTCATTTCTGGAAGAAACCTTCCCCTGTCCCATCACAACAGTTAGAAACCAAATGCAGCCTTGGTTTGGAAGTCGAAATGAACTGGAACGATGGGAAGGAGAACCAGTGGAATTAAAACTATAAAACAGTGGTTCTCAACCTTTCTAATGCCGCGACCCCATAATACAGTTCCCCATGTTGTGGTGACCCCCAACCGCTTATACATCACCGGGTGCCAGGGGCGTGGCCAAAGAAAAGGGGGAAAAATGGCAGACAGCCTTGTTTGGCGACCTCCGTGAAATGGTCGTTCGACCCCAAATGGGGTCCCGACCCACAGGTTGAGAACCACTGCTATAAAAGAAGGAAGCCGAGGCTAAACATCAGAGTTTCCTAATAATATGAGTTGTTAAGACAGCGGAACAGCTTGCCACATGAAATTACTCTTACAAATTACTGTTACAAACTGCTGTTAACAAAAAAGGATATATTACGTGTGTATGTGTGTAATGTTTGTTGTGTTTTGTTTTGTTTTGTTGGTCTAAAATAAAAAAAAAACTGATACTGAATGTGGCAGCGAAACTGCACCAACCAAGGATTTCAACTAGATGATAATAATAACAACAACAATAATAATAATAATAAAAAGTTGGAAGGGACCTTGGAGGTCATCTAGTCCAACCCCCTGCTCAGGCAGGAAACCCTATACCATTTCGGACAAATGGCTGTCCAGTCTCTTCTTAAAAACTTCCAGTGTTGGAGCATTCACCGCTTCTGGAGGCAAGGAGTTCCACTGGTTAATTGTTCTCACTGTCAGGAAGTTTCTCCTTAGTTCTAGGTTGCTTCTCTCCTTGATCAGTTTCCACCCGTTGCTTCTTGTCCTGCCTTCAGGCGCTTTGGAAAATAGCTTGACTTCCTCTTCTTTGGGGCAGCCCCTGAGATATTGGAACACTGCTATCATGCCCCCCCCCCTCGTCCTTCTCTTCGTTAAACTAGACATACCAAATTCCAAAGAGATCAACCCCGACTGCTCTTTAGAAGGCCAGATCCTGAAGTTGAAACTCAAGTACTTTGGCTACCTAATGAGAAGGAAGGACTCACTGGAGAAGAGCCTAATGCTGGGAAAGATTGAGGGCAATAGAAGAATGGGACGACAGCGTGGTTGTGAAAGAGCCAAGATGGCCTAGCCCTGTCCTAGCTCTAATCAGCTCCTTATTCCTCTGTCTGAGCCAGCATGAGGGAAACTTTGGCCCCTTCATGACTCGTGGACTTCAACTCCCAGAATTCCTGAGCCAGCATGAGGGAAACTTTGGCCCCTTCATGACTCGTGGACTTCAACTCCCAGAATTCCTGAGCCAGCCTGGCTCAGTTTGGAAACCTCTACCTTTCCCCTCAGCATGGCTGGCTCAGGAATTCTGGGAGTTGAAGTCCACGAGTCGTAAAAGAGCCAAGGTGACCTACCCCTGGCATAGATAAACCTCCAACAGGCCTCAATGACTCTGAGAGAGAGTACTAATGACCAGATGACTGCAAAGGAATATAAATCCTTCCGATCTCCACCATTCTGTCAGAACTGAAGAAGCTTCTTGGATGAGAAGCAAAATGTTTTCAAGGGAAAACAAACAGTCCAGTCGCCTTTGGAAAAAGCACCTTTGGGAGCCTCTTATCGCCCACCCAACATGGTGGATGGGGATTTTTTTACTCTCAGCAGTAGGGGGCCTTGATGCACAAAACAGTAGATAGTGGGAACGCTACTGATGGTAGAAAAGCAGTTTCTTTTCAGCTGTCTTGCTAAGGCAGTGGTTCTCAACCTGTGGGTCGGGACCCCATTTGGGGTCGAACGACCATTTCGCGGGGGTTGCCAAACAACGCAGTCCGCCATTTTTTTCCCCTTTTCCTTAGCTGTGCTACTCCCTTTTATTCTATTGGCTTTTGAAAGCCAATGGAATACACTCTCTTGAATAGAGTCTAATTCTATTGGCTTTCAAAAGCCAATAGGAATTGTCCAGGCTGTCTCTGCCCTGCTGAGCCCGCCCAAAGTCCCATTCTGCAAACGGTGCTGCACCAGTTGAGTAGTCCTCGACTTACGATCGGTTGAGTAGTCCTTGACTTACGACCGGTTGGGGGTCACAGCATTAAAAAGGTTGAGAACCACTGTGCTAAGGGATCTTAATTCTTTTTTTTTTCTTTTTTTTTGAATCTCACCTTCATCGTTGCCCATAAATGCACCCCGGACGGAATCAGGAATCCCCCCCCAGACATCAATGTTCTTGGGGTAATCTGCATCAACCGATCGGGTCTCCTCATTGAAGCGATAGTACCTGCACGGCGAAAAGGGAATGATGAGATCCCTTGCAGAGAGGAAGGGTCGAACGAAAAAGAGGCTGATTCAAGGGAGGGTGGACTAGAAGACCTCGTGGGGCCTTCCAACTCTATGATTCTGTGAAGGGCGCAGTGGTTAGAATGCGGTACTGCAAGCTAACTCAATGCTCACTAAAGGGGTTTGTTTCTCACGGGGTCAAGGTTGACTCAGCATTCCATCCTTCCGAGGTCGGTAAAATGAGGACCCAGATTGTGGGGGGGGGGAAAATAGGCTGACTCTGTAAACCGCTTAGAGAGGGCTGTAAAGCACTGTGAAGCGGTGTATAAGTCTATTGCTACTGCCATTCCTTCCTTCCCTCTTTCCTTTTCATTTCCTTCCTTCCTTCCCTCTCAGTGGTTACAATGTAATATTGCAGGCAAACTCTGCCCATTGCCAGCAGTTTGATTCTGACCAGCTCAAGGTGGACTTAGCCTTTCATCCTTCCAAGGTCAGTAAAATGAGGACCCAGATTGTTATGGGCAATAGGCTGACTCTGTAAACATGCTTAGAGAGGGCTGTAAAGCACTGTGAAGTGGTATATAAGTCTATTGCTACTGCCCTTCCTTTCTTCCCTCCTAGTGGTTAGAATGCAGTATTGCAGGCTAATTCTGCCAACTGCCAGGAGTTTGATTCTCACCGGTCAAGGTTGACTCAGCCTTCCATCCTTCTGAGGTCAATAAAATGAGGACCTAGATTGTTGGGGGACGATATGCCGATTCTGTAAACCGCTTAGAGAGGGCTGTAAAAACCCTGTGAAGTGGTATATAAATCCATTGCTACTACCCTTCCTTCCTTCCTTCCTTCCTTCCTTCCTTCCTTCCTTCCTCCCTCCCTCCTTCCTTATTTCCTTTCTTCCCTCCCAGTGGTTAGAATGCAAACCTGAAAGCTAATTCTGCCAACTGCCAGGAGTTCGATCCTGACCAGCTCAAGGTTGAACTCAGCCTTCCATCCTTCTGAGGTCAATAAAATGAAGACCTAGATTGTTGGGGGACGATATACCGATTCTGTAAACCGCTTAGAGAGGGCTGTAAAAACCCTGTGAAGTGGTATATAAATCCATTGCTACTACCCTTCCTTCCTTCCTTCCTTCCTCCCTCCCTCCCTCTCTCCCTCTTTCCTTCCTTCCTTCTTTCCTTCCTTCCCCTCCCAGTGGTTAGAATGCAGTATTGCAGTCTAATTCTGCCAACTGCCAGGAGTTCGATCCTGACCGGCTCAAGGTTGAACTCAGCCTTCCATCCTTCTGAGGTCAATAAAATGAAGACCTAGATTGTTGGGGGACGATATGCCGATTCTGTAAACCGCTTAGAGAGGGCTGTAAAAACCCTGTGAAGTGGTATATAAATCCATTGCTATACCCTCCCTCCCTCCCTCCCTCCTTCCTTCCTTCCTTCCTTCCTTCCTTCCTTCCTTCCTTCCTTCCTTCCTTCCTTCCTTCCTTCTTTCCTTCCTTCCCTCCCAGTGGTTAGAATGCAGTATTGCAGTCTAATTCTGCCAACTGCCAGGAGTTCGATCCTGACCGGCTCAAGATTGAACTCAGCCTTCCATCCTTCTGAGGTCAATAGAATGAAGACCTAAATTGTTGGGGGACAATATGCCGATTCTGTAAACCGCTCCGTGAGGGCTTCAAAGCACTAGGAAGTGGTATATAAGTCCAAGTGCTCTTGCTATTGCTGTGGGACTGTGTGGGAAATTGACCCACGCTTCACAAAAAATCTTCAAGAAAACTGCAGCGTCAACCCTTCAATCTTTTGCGACCTGACAAGCACAGTCGATGCGGAACTTAACAACTGCAGGGATTCAAGAAAGGGCGTAAAATGAGGCAAAAGTTACCTCACAACTTTCTCACTTAGCAACGGGCCCAAATCAAGGACGGCCTGTACTACTACACTGGGATAACCCTTTTTCCCAGCTAAACAGAAGCAAAGATTGTAAATATTTTGCCAACTCACTTATTTCCCCGGAAAAAGTATGTTTTTCCACTCGGCATCCAGAAAAGGGCGGCATCAATCCGGTCCGTGGGGAGCCTCCTTCCTAACTCCTTGATATGTTTGGGGTATCCCGGTTCCAAGTTGGCTTCGTTGAACACCCAATGTTTGTCTCCTGCAAGGAAAAAAAGGCCAATCAGTCATGCTACTTACCTCTGCTCTTTTTTTTTTTTTAATACACCCAAAGCAGTTGGGCATGTCTAGTCTAGTCAAAAGAAGGACTAGGGGTGACATGATAGCAGGATTTCAGCATTTGAGGGGCTGCCCCAAAGAAGAGGGGGTCAAGCTATTCTCCGAAGCGCCTGAAGGCAGGACAAGAAGCCACGGATGGAAACCACTCAAGGAGAGAAGCAACCTGGAACTAAGGAGAAACTTCCTAACAGTGAGAACAATTAACCAGTGGAACGACTTGCCTCCAGAAGTTGTGGATGCTCCATGACTGGAGGTTTTTAAGAAAAAATTGGACAGCCACTTGTCTGAAATGGAACAGGGTCTCCTGCTTGAGGGGGTTAGACTAGAAGATCTTCAAGGTCCCTTCCAACTCTGTTTTCTGTTAGTCTAACAAAGAGAAGGACGAGGGGGGACATGATAGCAGTATTCCAGTATCTGAGGGGCTGCCATAAAGAAGAGGGAGTCAAGCTATTCTCCAAAGCACCAGAGGGCAGGACGAGAAACAATGGATGGAAACCGATCAAAGAGAGAAGCAACCTGGAATTAAGGAGAAACTTCCAAACACGACAATTAACCAGTGGAACAGCTTGCCTCCAGAAATTGTAGGCGCTCCATCACTGGAGGATTTTAAGAAGAGATTGGACAGCCATTTGTCTGGAATGGTATAAAGTCTCCTGTTTCATCAGGGGACTGGACTAGAAGACCTCCAAGGTCCCTCCCAACTCTGTTGTTCTGTTATGTTCTGTTAACCCTCTGATTCCTTATCGCAGTGGTTCTCAACCTTTTTAATGCCGCGACCCCCAACCGATCGTAAGTCGAGGACTACACAACTGGTCGTAAGTCGAGGACTACTCAACTGGTGCAGCACCGTTTGCAGAACGGGACTTTTGGCGGGCTCAGCAGGGCAGAGACAGCCTGGACAATTCCTATTGGCTTTTGAAAGCCAATAGAATTAGACTCTATTCAAGAGAGTCTATTCGATTGGCTTTCAAAAGCCAATAGAATCAAAGGGAAGAGCACAGCTAAGGAAAAGGGGAGAAAAATGGCGGACTGCGTTGTTTGGCGACCCCCATGAAATGGTCGTTTGACCCCAAATGGGGTCCCGACCCACAGGTTGAGAACCACTGCTTTAACGTCAGATGGAAAAATGAATAACTGAAGCCCCGCGGTATATGTAATGCATGTGGCTTCATTTTTTTCACTGAAATGGACCAACTAAACCACAAAGTAAACTTGGTCTCCCTGTACATGGAGTCCTCAACTTACAGCAGTTCATTTAGTGGTCGTTCAAAGTTATGACGACACTGAAAAAAGTGACTGTTTTTTACACTTTTACAACCGTTGCGTGACATGATCAAAATTCAACTGCTTCGCAACTGACTCATATTTATGACGGTCGCAGAGTCCCCGGGGGTGTCACGTGATTCCCCTTTTGAGTCAAAGTCAACGGGGGAAGCCAGATTCACTTAACGGGGGAAGCCAGATTCACTTAACAACTGCAGTGATTCACTTAATAGCTGAGGGAAGAAAGGTCGTAAAACAGGGCAAAACACATTTAACAACCGTCTCGCTTAGCAGCAAAAATTTCAGGGCTCAATTGTGGCCCTATACAGGGCTGCCTGTGTATTTTGCCAAGGATTTAGGATTGATGGGCAGCTCACAAGGTCACCTTTAAGGCTCAGTTTGCAAAAAAAAAAAACAGGAGACCACGTAGAGAAGGAGAAAGGATGTAAATTTGTTTTTTAACACTCTTATCATTCTGCAGATGATACCACTCTAATGGTAGAAAGTGAAGAGGAACTAAAGAGCCTCTTGATGCGGGTGAAGAAGGAGAGTGCAAAAGTTGGCTTGAAACTCAACATTAAGAAAACCAAAATCATGGCATCCGGCCCTCTCAATTCCTGGCAAA
Organism: Crotalus tigris; assembly: GCF_016545835.1. Classification (NCBI taxonomy): domain Eukaryota; kingdom Metazoa; phylum Chordata; class Lepidosauria; order Squamata; family Viperidae; genus Crotalus; species Crotalus tigris. Next base: position 59,962 of record NW_024097794.1, read on the forward strand.
TAGATGGGGAAGAAATGGAGGTAGTGACAGATTTTATTTTTCTGGGCTCCAAGATCACCTCAGATGGGGACTGCAGCCAAGAAATTAAAAGACGCTTGCTCCTGGGGAGGAAAGCTATGGCAAATCTAGACAGCATACTAAAAAGCAGAGACATCACCCTGCCAACAAAAGTGCGTATAGTCCAGGCCATGGTTTTCCCAGTTGCAATGTATGGCTGTGAAAGTTGGACCATAAGAAAGGCTGAGCGCCAAAGAATGGAGGCCTTTGAACTATGGTGCTGGAGAAGACTCCTGCGAGTCCCTTGGACTGCAAGGCGTTCAAACCGGTCAGTCCTAGAAGAGATCAACCCCGACTGCTCTTTAGAAGGCCAGATCCTGAAGTTGAAACTCAAATACTTTGGCCACCTAATGAGAAGGAAGGACTCACTGGAGAAGGGCCTAATGCTGGGAAAGATGGAGGGCAAGAGAAGAAGGAGACGACAGAGAATGAGATGGCTGGATGGAGTCACTGAAGCAGTAGGTGTGAACTTAATGGACTCCAGAAGATGGTAGAGGATAGGAAGACCTGGAGGAACGTTGTCCATGGGGTCGCGATGGGTCGGACACGACTTCGCAATTAACAACAACAACAACAACATCATTCTGCTAGTCCTTCTTGGTCAACCGGGACGCCCTCCAGACACAAAAATATAATCCACTAACCTTTGAAAAAGACAAATTTCCCGTCTTTCCTCTCGTAGGCTGTGTTGATTGAGGAAGGAAGGCCAACCCAGAATTGGCCGATAGGGAGAGGATATCCATCTATTACACGGTTGTTGCGTACTCGCCAAAACCATTTATCCTGGAAAAAAAAAAAACCACAAAACTTTACGTCGGTATCTCTTTCTTTCATTTCAACCGTCAAATTGTGCAAATGAAGAGAAACGTCGGCAGTGGGGTTTTTCCTCAGGATATTCAACTCTAAGTGCCTTCGTGTCCAAAATTGTTAAAACACAGATGGCATAGATCTGTGGCGATACGTAAGCCAACCTGGGTTGAGTTTGTAATGGTAGAGGAAGGTCAGTTTGGTCTAACGGTTAAGGCACCAGGCTAGAAAGCAGGAGATGGTGAGTTTTAGTTGCTCCATAGGCATGAATGTCAGCTGGGTGATTTTGGGCCAATCACTGGGAGACAGTGAGTTCTAGTCTTGCCTTAGGCACGAACGCCGATGAGTGACTTTGGGCCAATCACCGGGAGACAGTGAGTTCTAGTCTTGCCTTAGGCACGAACGCCGACTAAGTGACTTTGGGCCAATCACTGGGAGACAGAGAGCTATAGTCTTGCCTTAGGCAGGAACACCAACTGGGTGGATGTGGGCCAATCACCAGGAGTTGGGGAGTTCTAGTCCCATTTTAGGCATGGAAGCCCGTGTGGTTTTCCTTGGGAAATTCAACTCTGACCTTCATATCCAAAATCATTAAATATAAACAGCATAGAACAGGGATAGGTGGTTGATTGTCACACAGTGACCCAATGACATGCGGCCATCATTGCGGGCTCAGTGACGGCCGTAAATCAAGGACTATCTATAATCCAGATGAGGTTGAAGCAACCTTTTCTAATATGAGAAATATGGGGTACTACTGTGTTTCCTCGAAAATAAGACCGGGTCTTATTTTCAGGGTAGGCCTTACCTCACCTCCGGCACCGACAACCCCACCCAGCCGGTCCACTTCTTCTGGGGCCAAAGTTCTGCAGCTGCATTCGGGCCTGTATTTTGCGGTCAGACCTTTCCAGAAGGCCTAAGCAGCCAAGTACCGAGCTATGGATTCAATCTATAGCTTGGTGCTCGGCTGCAGATCTCTTACAGAACCGAGCTACGGATTGAACCCGTAGCTCGGTTCTTGGCTGCACAGGCCTTCCGGGAAGCTCCGTGACTGAGAAATGCGGACCTGGCTGCAGAAGATGCCTCAGAAGAAGTGGGCCAGCAAGGAGAGGCCTGGCTGCAAGCTGGTGCGGGGTGGGTGGGCCAGCTCCACCCCCGCCCTAGCTTGATTTTTAGGTGTGTGCCTCACCCCAAAATCGGGGTAGGGCTTATATTAGACCCACCCCCCAAAATCAAGCTAGGGCTTATTGTTGGTGTAGGCCAGGGGTAGGCAACCTTGGCTCTTTTATGACTCGTGGACTTCAACTCCCAGAATTCCTGAGCTAGCCATACTGGCTCAGGAATTCTGGAAGTTGAAGTCCACGAGTCATAAAAGAGCAAGGTTGTCTACCCCTGATGTAGGCCTTACTTTCGGGTAGCAATCCATCAGTGGCTAATTACATGGAAATATGTGCTAGGTCACTTGCAAAATATACCATCGACGATGGTATCCTTCTGCGTTGTTTCAGAAAGGTGGGGGTGGGCGGCACCGTATTGCGGTGGTTCTCCTCCTACCTCTCTGACAGGTCGCAGTCGGTGTTGGCGGGCGGACAGAGATCGACCCCTAGGCGCCTCGATCATGGGGTGCCTCAGGGCTCGGTCCTGTCCCCCCTCCTTTTTAACATCTACATGAAACCGCTGGGTGAGATCATTCGGTGAAACGGGGTGAGGTATCATCCGTACGCGGATGATACCCAGTTATATATCTCCACCCCTTGTCCTTTCAGTGAAGCAGTCGACGTGATGTGCCGGTGCCTGGAAGATGTGAGGGTCTGGATGGGGGTGAACAGGCTTAGACTCAACCCTGACAAGACCGAGTGGCTCTGGGTCTTGCCTCCCAAAGGCCAACTGGATGGTCCATCATTAGTCCTGGGGGGGGGCAAATTTACCTCCCTCAGTGCAGGCACGCAACTTGGGTGTCCTCCTGGACTCACAGCTAAATTTGGAACAACATCTATCGGCTGTGGCCAGGGGGACCTTTGCACAGGTTCGCCTAGTGCACCATTTGCGGCCTTATTTGGACCGGGAGGCTTTACTCACAGTCACTCATGCCCTTGTCACCTCAAGACTGGATTACTGTAACGCGCTCTACATGGGGCTACCCTTGAAGGGCGTTCGGAGACTGCAGTTGGTTCAGAACGCAGCCGCGAGAGCGATTGTGGGCGCGCCAAGGTACGCCCATGTGTCACCTATCCTCCGCGAGCTGCACTGGCTTCCTGTGGGTCTCCGGACGCAATTCAAGGTGTTGGTTATCACCTTCAAAGCCTTCATGGCATAGGGCCAGGTTACTTACAGGACCGCATTCTGCCGCACAGCTCCCAGAGACCGGTGAGGTCCCATAGATTGGGCCTCCTTCAGGTCCCGTCGGCCAGACAATGTCGGCTGGCGGGCCCTCGGGGAAGGGCCTTTTCTGTGGTGGCTCCGACCTGGTGGAATCAACTTCCCCCCGAGGTTCGAACTACTCCCACCCTGCCGGCCTTTAAGAAAGCCGTTAAAACTCTCCTGGTCCGGCAGGCCTGGGGCTGATGTCCCCGGGGGGAGCCGGGATATGATCGGACTCGCGGTATGACTGTATTATTTTATTGTTTTATGATTGTTTTAATTCTGTACGCCGCCCTGAGTCCTTTGGGACTGGGCGGCATATAAATATAAATAAATAAATAAATAAATATACTTTCCCCCCCAAAAATGGCGGGAATTCAGGTTGCAGAATTCTGCACCCCGCGGAATGACAGAAAGGGTCCAAAATCAAAAACGTGCGTCTCCCACCCACTCGACACCCTTCTTCCTCTCTAGCTTGGCAATGCTAGATGCCTTCAAACAGCTCACCTTAAAGACGAACATCTCGCCCCGGAGTACCGCAATGGTGTCAAACCGTCCGTCGCAGATGTTGGGGCCGTAGGTCGGGTTCTTGGGGGGCCGAGGGTTTCGGGGTTTCGGAGTGGTGCGAGGGATCGGGGGAGGCTTGGAGGGATGGCCAACTTCAGTTCCTGAAGAGAAGGAAGGAAAGGGTTGGTCCGAAGCTTAACCTGAATTCTAAAAAACTAAGATGGCCGATGGGCTGGAACAGGGTAGACAACCTTGGCTCTTTTATGATTCGTGGACTTCAACTCCCAGAATTCCTGAGCCAGCATGAGGGAAACTTTGGCCCCTGCATGACTCATGGACTTCAACTCCCAGAATTCCTGAGCCAGCATGAGGGAAACTTTGGCCCCTTCATGACTCGTGGACTTCAACTCCCAGAATTCCTGAGCCAGCATGAGGGAAACTTTGGCCCCTTCATGACTCGTGGACTTCAATTCCCAGAATTCCTGAGCCAGCATGAGGGAAACTATGGCCCCTTCATGACTCGTGGACTTCAACTCCCAGAATTCCTGAGCCAGCATGAGGGAAACTTTGGCCCCTTCATGACTCGTGGACTTCAACTCCCAGAATTCCTGAGCCAGCACGAGTCATAAAAGAGCCAAAGTTGCCTACCCCTGGGCTAGAAGCTTCTCTAACTGGTTGTCCTCCCTATGGAGAAGAGAGAAAAGTCTATGGAGGATCTAGTGAAGGTTTGATGGCAAGCTAGTCTCAGATCTATTTCCTTCTTCCCCACCCCCCCCCCCTATTTCATATCTTTGATTTCTTTATTTTTTTTATCCTAAGGTCTGCTTACCTCCAAAAGAATACCACGATGGGCACGTGTGTATGAAACTATTCCTGACCAACTGGATGATCTTTTTTTTTATTCACACCTGGCAACAGGTAAAGTACACATAATGTCTAACAGAGCGTCTAGCCAGCCCAGTGCCAGGTAATACAAGTTTTTTTTCCCCAGCCTGAGCAAAGCAAGGAGAAAAAAAAGAACCCAGCGTTGTCATCATGAATGGTGGAAGTAGACCAGCAATTGTGGCCACAAGTTTCTTGAAGTTAATCCAGGTGGGAGCACGTGCCTCCCACCTGGATTAGATTTAATGGTCTCCATACGTGTTACTGTTGGAAATGTCAAAGAAACAGTCTCAAAGGTGCTTTTTTAGGAGACAACTGGACTTCCTGGTTTTTCCTTTGAAGACATTTCACTTCTCATCCATGAAGCTTCTTCAGCTCTGACTGAATGGTGGAGGATGGAAGGATTTATACTCCTTGCAGACAGCTGGTCATTTGCCTTCTTTTAGAGAGCCGTTGAGGCCACCTGGATGCCACCTCTATGTCAAAACTGAACAACCCTCTTTCAACAAAGGGGGGGGATACACATCACCTATCTCCAGTCTACAACACACTCCTTTCAGCAGTTCCAAGAAGGCCCCACACCCATTTACACAACTCAGGTGACCCTGAGGACACAGACAAACCTCCAAGCGGCCTCAACGGCTCCCTAAAAGAATGCAACTGACCAGCTGTCTGCAAGGAGTATAAATCCTCCCATTCTCCACCCTCCAGTCAGAGTTGAAGAAGCTTCTTGGATGTGAAGCGAAACGTCTTCAAAGGAAAAACAAGAACGTCCAGTTGCCTCGGGAAAAAGCACCTTTGGGACGACCAGGACCTGGATGACGGAGAATCTCCATAGACGTGAAAAAAAAGAAAAATGAAATCTGATGGAGGAATCAGGAGATCACTGCGGGATTGCAAAAGTCGTACCGTAGAGTTGTTGTATGCCACGCCGGTCATCTTCTGGCAGTTCAAAGTTCTCCGTGTCCATCCACTGGTAGAAAGGAGCCATGATGGCGGAAGGGTCATTTGAATGCTCTAACCCCAGGGCGTGACCCAACTCATGGATGGCGACCAGGAAAATGTCATTTCCTGAAAGGCAGAAGGTAGGAAATGAACCCAGGGCCAGGGACGCTGACGAAAACCCTACCTCATCCTTCAGCTGTGGCAACTTCCCTCAACCTGGAGGAGCGGTGGAAGAGAGCGAGATTGCTTCACAGCAGGAAATCAGGACAACGCAGCTCAACCAAACTTTGGGGACGTGAAGGATGAGACCTCTTCTTGGGACTTCCCCAGGGTTCTGACCCCAAAGCTCAGACAGGGTGGGGAAAAGGGGAACTAAGAACGTCACCGAGGAAGTCTAGAGAAGTGGAAAAGAGAAGCTACGTTCTGCTGGGTCCCGAGCGAGTGAGTAGCGGAGACGGGATTAACCACGGATGGATCACCATCTGTGAGTCATCTGCATAATCTCTCTGGCTTCCAGGTTCCTCCAAGGGAGAAACCCATCTAGAAAAGAGAGTAGAGCTGGAAGGGACCTCGGAGGTCTCCTAGTCCAGCCCCCTACTCAAGCAGTATACCATTTCAGACAAGTGGTTGTTCAGTCTCTTCTTAAAAACTTCCAATGATGAAGCACCTACAACTTCCAGAGGCAAGTTAATTGTCCTCACTGTTAGGAAGTTTCTCCTTAATTCTCTCCTTGGTTAGTTCCCATCCATTGCTTCTTGGCCTGCCTTCTGGTGCTTTGGAAAATAAATCGACCCCCTCCTTCTTGTGGCAGCCCCTCAAATACTGCTGAGCCGAGGTGGCGCAGCAGTTAGAGTGCAGTACTGCAGGCCACTTTAGCTGTGTTCAGCAGGTCAGCGGTTCAAATCTCACCGGCTCAAGGTTGACTCAGCCTTCCATCCTTCCGGGGTGTGTGTGTGTGTGTGTGTATGTATGTATGTATGTATGTATATATATATATATATATATATATATATATATATATATATACACACACATTGCTTACTGGTGTACACCGCTTAGAGAGTGCGGTATATAAGTCTCAGAAAGAAAGAAAGAAAGAAAGAAAGAAAGAAAGAAAGAAAGAAAGACTGCTATCATGTCTCTCACTAGTCCTTCTTTTCTCCAGCCATTCTCAAATTCTGCCACCATTCTTCATAAGTTTTAGTCTCCGGGCCTTTGATCATCTTAGCTGCTCTTCTCTGCACTTTTTCCTAAAGTCTCAGCATCGGTTTTGTAATACGAGGACCAAAGCTGGATGCAGGATTCCCGGTGTGGCCTTACTAAAGGCTTTATAAAACGGTACTAATACTTCCCGTGAAGTATTAGGACTTCTTAACATCCTCCTCAAGACTGCCCCCCCAATTCCGCCCTCACCGCTGAGGTCATCGTTCCGAGAGGTCCAAGGCTCGGCCGCGTCGAAGTGAGTATCGCCACCGATGTGGGGCCCCGGGAAGTAGGCGTGGGCCAGGAAGCCACCTTCGCCGTCGAACGGGGTGCTATCTCCGTGGAAGCCATCGGCGAAGAAGATCATGATGTCTGCCTGCGTTTCGCGGCCCTCCCGCACGGCCGTGTAAGGCACCTCGCGGAAACGCAACGGCGTGACCGACTGCCAGACACGGAAGGCCCGTCGGATAGCGGCAAAGGTGGCTTGTTCGCCAACTTTGGGTGTGTAGTTCTGGATGCTGCAACAGAGGCAAAAAATGAGGTCCTGGAGCCATGGCTGAGTCTTACATCCCTCACCAGGATCTACAAACTGGGTTTCCTCCACACAACAGCCGTTTTGTTTCTTTAATGGAAAGACAACTTGTCTACTGCCAGGACCCTTCATAACACACAACATTGTGTCCTCCACCCTAATGTGATCTATCTATCTCGGGACTTCAGCAGCCAGAATTCCCGACTAGTATTCCATAAATTCATAGAAAGGAAGGGTGGAAGGGGCTTTAGATATCATCTAGTCTAGTCTAAACCCCTGCTCAGGATAGAAATTCATGTTTTTGAGGTTGTAGTTATACCACAGCTGAAGAACCTCAGGTTAGCAAAGCTACTGAGATAGGTTTGTTAGATTAATCGACTCACTTTTTGCCCCTAGCCTCAATTTTTCACACTCCCCCCAATGATAGATCAAGGTCTCCCTCCATTCTCAGTCTTATTAATTGATACTCCATCTTCTTTTGATATCTTTTATCCGCTTTTAACATCTCCAGAAGTTAATGAGGAAGATACAAGAAATCTTACAGGAAAACTGAGAATCTGGACTTGTAAGATCTAGTGCAGTGTTTCAGTTTAAGATGGGTGGACTTCAACTCCCAGAATTCCTCAGCCAGGAAGTCCAACCTCGGCAACTTTAAGATGGGTGGACTTCAACTCCCAGAATTCTCCAGCCAGGAAATTCAGCCTTGGCAACTTTAAGATGGGTGGACTTCAACTCCCAGAATTCTCCAGCCAGGAAATTCAGCCTTGGCAATTTTAAGATGGGTGGACTTCAACTCCTACAATTTCCCAGCCAGGAAATTCAGCCTTGGTGACTTTAAGATGGGTGGACTTCAACTCCCTCAATTCCCTAGCCAACAAGAAACACTGATTGTTTTCTTTTTTAAAAGGCTTCTAGTCCTCATGTTTGTCCCAAAATATGTTAAAAGCCACTCTGGTGTTTAGGACAGGAAAGAACTGAAATCTACGGAGCGATGAGATTTCAAATTAACTCTCATTCCCTGCCCTGTTCTCTAGCTTCTTTTTCTCTTTGCCTTTTATCCGGACTTTAACAAAAATAACAACAACTTCCATCGTACCAGAAGCTAAGATCCATTTGCTGCCACTTGAAACCCTGGATCGCGTAGCGCCTGCGCCTCACGTTAGCTTTAATTTCTGCTCCAAATTTATCTGGGACACCACAGCGAGGCCTCTTCATAGCCCTGGAAGAAGAAATGCACAGAAAATTAGAAGTTCGCAGGAAGTGGATTCTTGGCTCTTTTGCACCCTTCAGAGAACTTTCAGATCACAACTGCTGAAAAGTAATTTATTTCCCCACTTAAAGGGGGCAGAAATTGTGGCCGTCCCCTCCCCTTCAGAAGGGGGCAAATGGCAGTACTTAGACAACCTGGGCTGAGTTCGTGAAGGCAAGGAAGGGCAGTTTGGTCTAGTGGTTAAGGCACCAGACTAGAAAACGGGAGACGGTGAGTTCTAGTCCCACTCTAGGCATGAAAGCCAGCTGGGTGACTGTGGGCCAATGATCAAGAGACTGTGAATTCTAGTCTCACCTTAGACACAAACGCCGGCTGGGTGACTTCAGGCCAATCACCAGGTGACGGTGAGTTCCGGTTCTGCCTTAGGCATGAAAGCTGGCTGAGTGACTTTGGGCCAATCACCAGGAGACGGTGAGTTCTAGTCTCACTTTAGACACAAGTGCCAGCTGGGTGACTTTGGGCCAATCACCAGGAGACGGTGAATTCTAGTGTCTCCTTAGCCACGAAAGCCAGCAGGGTGACTTTGGGCCAATCATCAGGAGATGGTGAGTTCTAGTCTCGCCTTAGACACAAATGCCAGTTGGGTAACTTTGGGCCAATCACCAGGAGATGGTGAGTTCTAGTCTCGCCTTAGACACCAATGCCAGCTGGGTGACTTTGGGCCAATTATCAGGAGATGGTGAATTCTAGTCTCACCTTAGATACAAACGCCGGCTGGGTGACTTCAGGCCAATCACCAGGAGACGGTGAGTTCTAGTCTCGCCTTAGACACCAATGCCAGCTGGGTGACTTTGGGCCAATCACCAGGAGATTGTGAATTCTAGTGTCTCCTTAGCCACGAAAGCCAGCAGGGTGACTTTGGGCCAGTCCCCCTTTCTCAGCCCAACCCATAGGAGGAAAATGAAGTGTTTGGATATGTTTGTGTTACTTGCAAAAATAATAAAGGCGGGATACAGATGAATAAATAAATAAAGAGGGTCCTACCCAGATGGAATTCGGGAAAGCAGCCAGGTAGATACCCCCCAGACTGAAATCCGCTTGGCCAAGTTGAACAAAAACCATCTTGGAAGACTCCTCCCATTATCGGAAGTCAAGGAACACCATCAGAGTCATGATGACTCTCGAACACAAAACGCTGATTAATTCTTAGCTCACCAGAAAGCTTAAGGAAGGCTTAATGGATGCTTTGGCCTAAATTAAGAAGTGGGAAGTACTCTGTATTTGCAGAGGCACAACGAAACCCGAGTTTTAGCTGCACAAATGTGACTGTCTTTCCCTAAGCCAATAATTGAGATGGTGGGCCGTGGAATAGATTTTGGGGGGGGGGAGTCTTTAGTGGAGAGCAGTTTAAGAAAGAAGGAAGGGAGGAGGGAGATGAGAGGAGGAGGGGGAGGAGGAAGAGGAGGAGGAGGAAAAAGAAAGAAAGAAAGAAAGAAAGAAAGAAAGAAAGAAAGAAAGAAAGAAAGAGAAAGAAAGAGAAGGAAGGAAGAAAGAAAGAGAAAAAAAGAAAGAAAGAAAGAAAGGAGAGAGAGAGAAAAAGAAAGAAAGAAAGAAAGAGGAAAAAAGAAAGAGAAAAAGAGAAAGAGAAGGAAGGAAGAAAGAAAAGAAAGAAAGAGAAAAAGAAAGAAAGAAAGAAAGAAAGAAAGAGAAGGATGGAAGGAAGGAAGAAAAAGAGAGAGAAAGAAAGAAAGAAAGAAAGAAAGAAGGAAGGAAGGAAGGAAGGAAGGAAGGAAGGAAGGAAGAAAAAAGAAAGAAAGGAAGAAGGAAGGAAGGAAGGAAGGAAGGAAGGAAGGAAGGAGGAGAAAGAAAGAAAGAGAGAGAGAAAGAAAGAAAGAAAGAAAGAGAAGGAAGGAAGAAAGAGAAAAAGAAAGAAAGAAAGAAAGGAGAGAGAGAGAAAGAAAGAAAGAAAGAGGAAAAAAGAAAGAGAAAAAGAGAAAGAGAAGGAAGGAAGAAAGAAAAGAAAGAAAGAGAAAAAGAAAGAAAGAAAGAGAAGGATGGAAGGAAGGAAGAAAAAGAGAGAAAGAAAGAAAAAAGAAAGAGAAAAACAAAGAAAGAGAAGGAAGGAAGGAAGAAAAAAGAAAGAAAGGAAGAAGGAAGGAAGGAAGGAAGAAAGAGAAAGAAAGAGAGAGAGAGAGAGAGAGAGAGAGAGAAAGAAAGAAAGAAAGAAAGAAAGAAAGAAAGAAAGAAAGAAAGAAAGAAAGAAAGAAAGAATCACTTCCATATTGTTCCCAAGAAAATTGCATAGCTTTGTTCAGGAACTCAAGAGCAATGGAACAAATGCATAATTTATACCGGATAAATTCCATTGATCGTATACCACCCTCAAGAATTCTTGTTTTTGTTTCCGCAGCTCCTAAATCCAATTTCAGGTTTTGCCTTTCTCTGACCCTAGAATATTTTAGCCTGACATGCCAGCAATTGTAAACGTAGCAACTTCTTTATTCTTCTGAACTGTTGACTGATTCTGCATCTATTTCTAAACTGTAAATAAAGCCTGCAGGGGACTTGACACCACTCATTCCCCCTAAAGTACCATGGACGCAAATAAAACCACATAAATAATGACCTAACCGTTTCTAAACAGACACATAACCACAGAGTAAAGTCCCGAATGAAGCTTTTTCCAAACTACTAGGTATAAGCCTACAACCTGCAGTTCGATTCTCACAGATTCAGGGTTGACTCAGGCTTCCATCCTTCCGAAGTTGGTAAAATGAGGACCCAGATTCTTGGGGGGGGGGGCAAAAGGCTGACTCTGTAAACTGCTTAGAGAGGGCTGTAAAAGCGCCGTGAAGGGGTTTGTAAGTCTTAAGTGCTATTGCTGTTTCTAAGGGAAAAGTGGTATACATTATCAGCATTTGCCTGTTCTGGAAAAGAGAAAAAGTATAGATAGATAGATAGATAGATAGATAGATAGATAGATAGATAGATAGATAGATAGATAGATAGATAGATAGATAGATAGATAGATGAGAGAGAGGGGGGGAGGGAGGCATGGATGGATAGATAGATAGATATAGTAGATAGGCAGACAGAAAGGCAGAAAAATGAAGACAGCTAGAGAAAGAAAAAAAATAGATAGCAAATGTAGACATGGATGGATGACAGAAAAATGGAAATAGACAAACAGCAAAATAGAGATAAAAGTGGAGATAGAGATAGTTAAGCAAAATGGAGAGACAGACAGAGAGAGAGAGGCATGGATGATAGATGATAGATATAGTAGATAGACAGACAGAAAGAGATAGACAGACTGAAAGACAGAAAAATGAAGACAGAGAAAGAAAAAAAATAGATAACAAATGTAGACGATGGATGGATGACAGAAAAATGGAAATAGACAAACATAGCAAAATAGAGATAAAGGTGGAGATATAGTTAAGCAAAATGGAGATAGATAGATAGATAGATAGATAGATAGATAGAGACATAGATAGATAGATAGATAAATAGATAGATAGATAGATAGATAGATAGATAGATAGATAGATAGAGACATAGATGGATAGATAGATAGATAGAGACATTGATAGATAGATAGATAGATAGATAGATAGAGACATAGATAGATAGATAGATAGATAGATAGATAGATAGATAGATAGATAGATAGATAGATAGACAGACAGACAGACAGACAGACAGACAGATGAGAGAGAGAGAGGCAGGCAGGCAGGCAGGGAGGCAGACAGACAAAAATTGAGAGAGATGGACAGAGAGAAAGAGAGAGAGAACACACAAAATGGAGAAATAGATAAGATGCACAGACAGACGAACAGCCCTACTGGATAAAACCTAACCCATTATTCACACTGGCAACTTAAACTTGTCTGGGTGTTGAAGCTCAGACATCTTTAAATTGCTAAGAGTGAAAAACATGACCTAACGCTAAAGAAGAATTCTTCCTCTTCATCCCAGATGTTTCTTCTTCTTCTTCTTCTTCTTCTTCTTCTTCTTCTTCTTCTTCTTCTTCTTCTTCTTCTTCTTCTTCTTCTTCTTCTTCTTCTTCTTCTACTTCTTCGTCTTCTTCTTCTTCTTCTTCTTCTTCTTCTTCTTCTTCTTCTTCTTCTTCTTCTTCTTCTTCTTCTTCTTCTTCTTCTTCTTCTTCTTCTTCTTCTTCTTCTTCTTCTTCGTCTTCTTCTTCTTCTTCTTCTTCTTCTTCTTCTTCTTCTTCTTCTTCTTCTTCTTCTTCTTCTTCTTCTTCTTCTTCTTCTTCTTCTTCTTCTTTGGTCTGATTAACAAAATGGCCACTGACCCTCCAGCCTACAGCAAGGAAGCTTTTCCTCCTGTCCTGAATAACTTTTAGTTTAGGTCCAAAAAAACCCCGGCGACGGTCACCCCTTCGGCCCGCCCCAGCGCAGCGTTGACTAATCTCAAGCCATCATCTCCTGTCTGAAGCTGCTCCCAGATTTATTTCCAATTCCCCCCCCCCCCGCTTTGCCCCTTTGCCAAGTTCTTGTGGTATGGAGTCCCACTGGTCAACTCTAACCTCACCAGACACTAGTTGCTTTGTAGGCTTGCCAGGGGCCACCCCAACACAGGATGCCCTGCAGCCACGCTGCCCACTCGCCAAGGCTGGGCCTTCACATCTGGTTCCCCTCCGTCGACACACAACCACAGCCCTGTTCTTCCTCCCCCCCCCCCAGTGACATCATCTGAGGTGGTTCCATAACATCTTCTGCTGACTGCCAGCCTTGTGGCAAGCTTTAGAGAACTTCTTAGAAAAAGCCGATTTCTGGGTTTGCGTGCCCCGTTGTTCCAGCAAGGGCCTTCCTCTTAGTTCGGATCTAAGCCACAATGGATCCCTTGCTCTCCGATTCAGACGGATTTCCAAAGGTTCTCCTCTTGAGTCTCCAGGAAAACAAAAGCGGGCCATCTTAACTCATTCCTGAGGGGGTCCTTGGTGCTCTCCAAGCTTGGGGGTTTTCTTGCAGACGTCTCATGGCCCAAACTAGGGAACATCATCAGTGCTAGAGGAGAGTGGGGTTTGTGGAGAAGAGGAAGAAGAGGAGGACTGTGGGGTCCTTGGTGCTCTCTGAGCTTGGGGGTTTTCTTGCAGACGTCTCATGGCCCAAATTAGGGAACATCACCAAGAGCACTGATAATGTTCCCTAGTTTGGGTCATGAGATGTCTGCAAGAAAACCACCAAGCTCAGAGAGCACCAAGGACCCCACAGCCCTTTTCCTCCTCCTCCTCCTCCTCCTCCTCCTCCTCCTCCTCCTCCTCCTCCTCCTCCTCCTCCTCCTCCTCCTCTTCTCCTCCTCCTCTTCTTCTTCTTCTCCTCCTCCTCCTCTTCTTCTTCTCCTCTTCTTCTTCTTCTCCTCTTCTTCTTCTTCTCCTCCTCCTCTTCTTCTTCTCCTCCTCCTCCTCTTCTCCTCTTCCTCCTCCTCTTCTTCTCCTCCTCCTCCTCTTCTTCTCCTCCTCTTCTTCTTCTTCTCCTCCTCCTCTTCTTCTTCTCCTCCTCCTCTTCTTCTTCTCCTCCTCCTCCTCTTCTTCTCCTCCTCCTCTTCTTCTTCTCCTCCTCCTCCTCCTCCTCCTCTTCTTCTCCTCCTCCTCTTCTTCTTCTTCTCTTCCTCCTCTCCTCCTCCTCCTCTTCTCCTCCTCCTCCTCCTCTTCCTCTTCTCCTCCTCCTCCTCCTCCTCCTCCTCTTCTCCTCCTCCTCCTCTTCTTCTCCTCCTCCTCCTCCTCCTCCTTCTTCTCCTCCTCCTCCTCCTCCTCCTCTTCTTCTCCACAAATCCCATTACTACTGATGATGTTCCCTAGTTGGGTCATGAAATCTCTGCAAGAAAGCAACCAAGCTCAGAGAGCACCAAGGACCCCACAGTCCTCCTCCCACACCTTCCCATCTCCTCCTCCTCCTCCTCTCCCTCTTGCTTCACTCCACAACCCCCACTCCCCTTCTAGCACTGATGATATTCTCTAGTTGGGTCATGAAACGTCTGCAAAAAATACAACCAAGCTCAGAGAGCACCAAGGACCTCACAGTCCTCCTTCTCTTCCTCCTCCTCCTCCTCTTTGTCCTCCTCTCCTTCTCCTCTACTCCACAAACCCCACTCCCTTCCAGCACTGATAATGTTCCCTACTTGGGTCATGAAACGTCTGCTAGAAAGCAACCAAACTCAGAGAGCACCAAGAACCAGCACAGTCAGACGTCTCCTCCTCCTCCTCCTCCTCCTCCTCCTCCTCCTCCTCCTCCTCCCCCCCCCTCTCTGCAAACCCCACTCCCTTCTATCACTGAGGATATTCCCTAGTTGGGTCGTGAAATGTCTGCAAAAAAACCAGCCAAGCTTCGAGAGCACCAGGGACCCCGTCATTTCGATCCCAAGCTACAAATAATTCTCCCTTATTGGTAACTCATTCTTGGTCACCTGACTGAAAAGTCAATGCCCTTACGTTGCCAGTTGCAATGGGGGTGTAGGTGCGTTTTGACAATCCCAAAGATGCTTTCCTCTCTATATCAGACACACAGAGGAAAATCAATTAACATTCCGTAAGAGAAAGATAAATATCCTGATTTTTGGTCCAGGCCTACAGCCACGTCTACAAGACCATACAATTGGGGGGGGGGGTATCTTTCCTTCTCCTGCACCCTTTCTGTGGCAAGCAAGCAGTCGCAATATCCCAATTCATTGAAATTTGGTTGTTTTCCAGAGTTCAAAAAACTAAATTCTGTAAGAAGAGAAGCTGGTGAAAGGTGAATGACTTTGCCACTGCAGGAGAGAGAGAGAGAGAGAGAAAACAAGGTCACTCACTTCATAGTCTCCACGTCGGCTGAGCCCGTCACCCGAAGCCCGTAGAAGCGTTGCATGGCAGCAATTGCGGCTGACACCGACTGGGGAGAACGCTGGGTGTGGGTGCGAAGGTTGCCCGGGGGCAAATACCCATATTGCTGCAGCCAGGCCTGGTGGGAAAAAAAAAAAAAAAACAGGAGCATGAAAAAAATTCAAACGCAAAGCCAATCGAAGAGCAGACTCCAGGAGATCAAAACTTGAGTATTGCAAAAGCAATTTCGTTCGTCCTTGATTTAGGACTGGCTGCTTAGCGACCGTTTCAAGTTACGACGGACCCTGGAAAAGCTACCGACGAACTGGATTTGAGGTTTTAATGGCTTTTAATGGTTCACACACCCCTCTTCCAGCAGCCATGTGACCATATTTTGAGTTCCTGGCAAATGTCCCCCAGTTACGGCCATCTGCAGTGTGTCACCCAGTCCCGACCTGTCATTTAGAACATTTTGCAAAAAAAAAAAAAAAAAAAAAAACCACTCCTGCATAGCCAACAATCAGCACTGTCACAAACAAAGGGTCATAAAATTGGTCAGTGTCATGTGAGGGTCCGCTTGACGGCTGTCACGATGTACAACCCAAATTGTAGATTCAATTATGGTTGTAAATCAAGAACTACTTGCAGATAAACCAAATTTATTTTGTAGTGAAAAGGCCAGATTAAAAAGCAGGACTTTATCTAGCTCTCGAACTACGAAAGGTATCACCTCTTAATCCCTCTTTAATCTAATCAGTGATTGACCCCAAATTAAGTTTACTCTGATGAGGAACTTCTACAAAGAACTGAAATTCTTTCTTTCTCTCTCTCTTTCTTTCTCTCTTTCTTTCCTCTTTCTTTCTTTCTTTTTTTTCTTTCTTTCTTTCTTCTTTATTGGCCAAGTGTGATTGGACACACAAGGAAGTTATCTCTGGTGCATAAACTCTCAGTGTACATACAAGCAGTAAGTGATAAAGCAAGATCACAATCATCGTAAAAATACATTCATCATAAATCATAAGATACAACCCTTAGCAGATCCGTAGGATACTAAAATAAGCAATCAACATAAATCTACTTGGATAGTAAATAAAACAATGTAAATCGTTAAGATACCAGCCACAAAGTTATAGTCCTAAATAGATTAGGAGATAGGCAATAGGAAAGATGAAAAGAATAACAGTAATGCAGCCTTACTAGATAGTTTGACAGTGTTGTGAGAATTAGTTGTTTAGCAGAGTGATGGCACGGGGGGGGGGGGGGAAAAACTATCCTTGTGTCTAGTTGTTTTGGCATGCAATGCCATATAGCAGTGGTGGCAAACCTATGGCATGGGTGCCAGAGGTGGCACTCAGAGCCCTCTCTGTGGGCACGCGCGCCGTCGCCCCAATCCTAGGCCTTCAGCTGGGTTTTATAAAACTTTTTCGCTTTAGGCCTCCGTCGCCATGTACAAAAAAAAAAAAAAAAGGTTCAACCAATCGGTCAATTTCAACTTCTTGCGGGAAAAAAAAATCTTGCAAAGTTGGAATTCATGGATTGAATTTTTTAATCCCACCCAGTCTGCCGTTTCCACTGCAGCCATGCCCAGCCAATGGGCCACACCCAGCCAATGGGCCATACCCCACCCGGCACCCGATGATGTATTAGTGGGTTTTGGGTTGCAGTTTGGGCACTCGGTCTCCAAAAGGTTCGCCATCACTGCTATATAGTGTCGTTTTTGAGGGGAGAAGTTGAAACAGTTATGTCCAGGATGTGAGGGATTTGTTCATATTTTCATGGCCTTCTTTCTGGCTCATGAAGTGTACAGGTCCTCGGTGGAATTATTTAAAATTATTTAAATCTTTCTCTCCTGCTCCCACCCTTAGTTCATTTCTGCCTAGGCTTCGGTCTTCTTTTAATCTGGATCCTATTTCTTCAGGATGGAAGGCCTGACCCTGATTCGTATGCCATTAAAATAATGACAACAACGATAGAGTTGTGCAGAAACTGGGCAGCTAAATGCCGCGTATAGCTCAGTTATGGAGAGTTATACTTCTGTCTGTTTAAAGAAGTGAGTTTGTTTGCTTGTTTGTTGATTCATTCTATTTATAAGCCATCCATCTCAAGGAGTTGCTTTCGAGATTCCCAATCCTTGAACTTATGACCACCATCAGAATCAGAATTGAGCTGGAAGGGACCTTGGAGGTCTTCTAGTCCAGCTCCCCGTTCAAGCAGGAGACCCTATACCAGTGGTTCTCAACCTTTTTAATGCTGTGACCCCCCCAACCGGTCGTAAGTCTAAGACTACTCAACGGTCGTAAGTCGAGGACTACTCAACTGGTGCAGCACCATTTGCAGAATGGGACTTTTGGCGGGCTCAGCAGGGCAGAGACAGCCTGGACAATTCCTATTGGCTTTTGAAAGTCAATAGAATTAGACTCTATTCAAGAGAGTCTATTCTATTGGTTTTCAAAAGCCAATAGAATAAAAGGGAGTAGCACAGCTAAGGAAAAGGGGAAAAAATGGCGGACTGTGTTGTTTGGCGACCCCCGTGAAATGGTCGTTTGACTCCAAATGGGGTCCCGACCCACAGGTTGAGAACCACTGCCCTGTATCATCTCAGACAAGTGACAGTCCAGTCTCTTCTTAAAGACCTCCAATGATGGAGCACCCACAACTTCTGGTGGCAAGCTGTTCCACTGGTTAATTGTCCTCGCTGTTAGGAAGTTTCTCTTTAATTCCAGGTTGCTTCTAATTAGAATACTTTCTTTGGCCAAGTGTGATTAGATACCCAAGAAACTGTGCCCAAAATTTCCATTGCTAAGCAAGACATGTGTTGAGTGAGCTTTGTCCCATTTTATGGCATGGGGGGGGGACCAACTATCTTTGTGTCTAGTTGTTTTGGCATGCAGTGCCCTATAGCGGCATCCTGAGGGGAGAAAATTGGTTGGAGGTGATGTTATAGAAAGACCCAACTCTCTGGTAAGATTGTGATGATGGAAAGAGAGTGGAATGGAATGGAATGGAGTGGAGTGGAATAGAATGAAATAATATGAATAGAGTAGAATAGAACAGAACACAATAATATGAATAGAATAGAATGAAATAATATGAATAGAATATGAATAGAATATAATAATATGAATAGAATAGAATAGAATGAAATAATATGAATAGAACAGAACAGAATAGAATAGAATGAAATAATATGAATAGAATATGAATAGAACAGAATAATATGAATAGAATAGAATAGAATGAAATAATATGAATAGAGTAGAATATGAATAGAACAGAATAATATGAATAGAGTAGAATGAAATAATATGAATAGAATATGAATAGAATAAAATATGATTAGAATATAGAATATAGGATAGAATAGGATACAGAATAGAATAGAATAAAATAGAATGAAATAATATGAATAGAATAGAATATGAATAGAACAGAATAATATGAATAGAATAGAATGAAATAATATGAATAGAATAGAATAGAACAGAACAGAATATGAACAGAACAGAACAGAATAGAATAGAAGCAGAACAGAGCTGGAAGGGACCTTAGAGGACTTCTAGTCCAGCCCCCAGCTCATGCAGGAGAACCTATACCCTCTCAGACAGATGACTGTCTAGCGTTCTTCTTAAAAATGTCCAGTGATGGAGCGCCCACGATTTCTGGTAGCAAACTGTTCCACTGGTTAATTGTCCTCACGGTTAAGATGTTTCTCCTTAATTCCAGGTTGCTTCTCTCTTTGGTCAGTTTCCAACCATTTTTTCCAACCAGGTAGAAGGAAAAGAAAGAAGAGGAAGACCAGGAGTAAGATAGAGGGATTTAGTTGAAGTAGTGATGGGGGCACTGTTGGGAGATGCCTTGCAGATCAGTCAAGGTCCGCTAAGAGTTCCCACTTGCTGCAGACCATATAGTTAATTTCCCAAAAGTTCCTTTAACGGAGAATCCTCAAGTTGTAACTGTTCATTCAAAGGCACTGGGGGGAAAAGTGATTTATCCCCATGGTCACGTGATCAAAATCCGGACGCATGACAAGTGGTTTCATATTTATGACGGTTGCACTGTCCCGTGTGTGTGTTTGTGTGTCTCTGTGTGTGTGTGTGTGTTATGTTGTGATCCCCTTTTGTGACCTTCCGACAAGCAAAGAGTCCCTGGGAGTGCCGGATTCCAAACTGAGCAACTGCGGCGATTCTCTTAACGACGGTGGCAAGAAAGGTCGTAAAACGGGGCAAAACTCAGCGAACAACTGTCTCGCTTAGCAAACGGAAATGGTGCCTCTCAGTTATGTCCATATGAAAAAGGACAACCTATGTCAAGAAGGGTCAGTAAATGTGGTGGCTCTTCTTAGGCTGGATGACCGCAGCAGCTACCCAGGTGCAAGGTTTGCGGATTGGAGTCTGGTTCAAACCGTTTAATGAGATGCAAGGCACATAGTAATAATAATAATAATGATGATGATGATGATGATGATGTTGTTGTTGTTGGAAGGGACCTTGGAGGTCATCTAGTCCAACCCCCTGCTCAGGCAGGAAACCCTATACCAGGGGTAGGCAACCTTGGCTCTTCTATGACTCGTGGACTTCAACTCCCAGAATTCCTGAGCCAGCATGGCTCAGCTTGGAAACCTCTCCCTTTCCCCTCAGCATGGCTGGCTCGGGAATTCTGAGAGTTGAAGTCCACGAGTCATAAAAGAGCCAAGGTGGCCTACCTCTAGCCTAGGCCTAGCCCGCTTTATGACTCATGGACTTCAACTCCCAGAATTCCTGAGCCAGCATGGCTCAGCTTGGAAACCTCTCCCTTTCCCCTCAGCATGGCTGGCTCGGGAATTCTGGGAGTTGAAGTCCACGAGTCATAAAAGAGCCAAGGTGGCCTACCTCTAGCCTAGGCCTAGCCCGCTTTATGACTCATGGACTTCAACTCCCAGAATTCCTGAGCCAGCATGGCTCAGCTTGGAAACCTCTCCCTTTCCCCTCAGCGTGGCTGACTCAGGAATCCTGGAAGTTGAAGTCCACGAGTCATAAAAGGGCCAAGGTTGCCTACCCCTGCCCTATACCATTTCGGACAAATGGCTGTCCAGTCTCTTCTTAAAAACTTCCAGGGTTGGAGCATTTACAGCTTCAGGAGGCAGGTGGTTCCACTGGTTAATTGTTCTAATTGTCAGGAAGTTTCTCCTTAGTTCCAGGTTGCTTCTCTCCTTGATGAGTCTCCATCCGTTGCTTCTTGTCCTGCCTTTAGATGCTTTGAAGAATAGCTTGACTCCTTCTTCTTTGGGGCAGGCCCTGAGATACTGGAAGACTGCTATCATGTCACCCCTTGTCCTTCTCTTCATTAAACTGGACATACCCAATTCCAGCAACCGTTCTTCATATGTTTTAGCCTCCAGTCCCCTGATCCTCTTTGTTGCTCTTCTCTGCACTCTTTCCAGAGTCTCAACATCTTTTTTACATCGTGGTGACCAAAACTGGATGTCGTATTCCAAGTGTGGCCTTACCAAGGCATTGTAAAATGGTATTAACACTTCATGTGATCTTGATTCTATCCCTCTGTTAATGCAGCCTAGCACTGTGTTGGCTTTTTTGGCAGCTGCAACACATGTCTGGTTATATCTAAGTCAGTGGTGGCGAACCTATGGCACAGGTGCCAGAGGCAGCACTCAGAGCCCTCTCTGTGGGCACACGCGCCGTCGCCCCAGTCCTAGGCATTCAGCTGGGTTTTATAAAACCTTTTCACTTTAGGCCTCTGCCGCCATGTGCAAAAAAAAAAAAAAAGGTTCAATCAATCAATTTCAACTTCTCGTGGGAAAAAAAACAATCTTGCAAAGTTGGAATTGATTGACTGAACTTTTTAGTCCCACCCAGTCTGCTGTTACCACTGCAGCCATGCCCACCCTATTGGCCACACCCAGCCAATGGGCCACACCCACCCGGCACTCGACGATGCATAAGTGGGTTTTGGGTTGCAGTTTGGGCACTTAGTCTCTAAAAGGTTCGCCATCACTGATCTAAGTGATTGTCCACTAAGACTGCGAGATCCCTCTCACAGTTGCTACTATTGAGCAAGGTACTCCCTATACTATAAGTGTACATTTGGTTTTTCTTGCCTAAATGTAGAACTTTACTTTTTTCACCGTTGAATTTCATTTTGTTAGATAGGCTTAAAAAAAAAAACCCTGCTCAGCTAAGCCCAAATGTCCTGCAAAATGTCTTATTTTCTGCCTTGGGAAGGTCCAAAAATGACGCCACACAGCTTCCTGACCCTCGCAAATGGAAACTGACGGCTGCACCCAAATATGGAGGGTGTTGCATTTTGCGTTCCGGCTGAGAGATGCATCTCAAAGTTGCTGAGATTGAGAAACACTTCGTAGCAGAAGAAGGGTGAATTCCAGAATTGAGCTGAGGGTGTGATGTGTGTGTGTCTGTGGCAGGATCTGAGAACGATAACGCCAACCCAGTTTCCTGCCCTGTTATGCAAAAGTTTAGAAAATCTCTCTTCCCATGAAGCGAGCAACTGATCACAGAAGACGTCAACCTACACGCTTGTATCTATCTGTGCAGCGCCATCACATATGCCTATAAAGTCTCCTTCAATTGCAGCTCAGCTCCTGATAATTTTGTGGCTCTATCCATGGCATTGCCTTGCAATCACCCAGAAGCAATTGTCCAGGATGTTTCTTTTGGTTTTCTGAGTCTTGCCTCCATCCATGGATCTCTGAGTGGTCTCCCACCCAAATAACAATCAGATCTGGCCGTGCTTAACCTCCAAGCTCAGGTATGGCCAGCTGGATGCTTCCACTTCAAGACAGACAGATATGCTTGGTGGACATGTAAAAGACTAAAAAAAAAGATTTAAATACATACTTTGATAGAGAGGATTTTCCATAGAATAGAGTAGAACAGAACAGAATAGAATAGAACAGCACGGAATGGAATGGAATGGAATAGAATAGAATAGAATAGAATAGAATAGAATAGAATAGAATAGAATAGAAATAGGAAAGGAATGGAATAGAAGAGAATAGCATAGAATAGCACAGAATAGCATAGAATGGAATAGAATAAGAAATAAGAATGGAATGGAATGGAATAGAATAGCACAGAACAGAATAGAATAAGAAATAGGAAAGGAAAGGAAAGGAAGGGAAGGGAAGGGAAGAGAAGAGAAGAGAAGAGAAGAGAAGAGAAGAGAAGAGAAGAGAAGAGAAGAGAAGAGAAGAGAAGAGAAGAGAATATAGGGATGGAATAGAATAGAATAGAATAGAATAGAATAGAATAGAATAGAATAGAATAGAATATAGGGATGGAATGAAGAGAAGAGAAGAGAATAACACAGAATAGCACAGAACAGAACAGAACAGAATAGAATAGGAATAGGAATAACAGAGTTGGAAGGGACCTTGAAGATCTTCTAGTCTAACCCCCCACTCAGGCAGGAAACCATTTGGGCTGTCCAATCTCTTCTTAAAAGATTTTTAAGATCTAGAGTCAATAAAAGCTAGAACTTTTCCTTTTCAAGATTGATGGATAAACAGGTAGAAAAAAGGCAGAAAAGATTATTTCAATAGATAATTACCGGGTGAGATTATTATAGGCACAGAGATAAAAAGATCTGACACTATCCCCTATGGAGGGCTGGATGATGAAGTTGACAGATTTTTTTTTTCCCAAATGGATAAATTGACTTTGTTGATCAAAGAAAAGACCACGCCTGCATTTATTGGTGCCAAGGAAGACTCTAATGGATTTTTGCATAACCATAAAAATGAATAAACTTGTGAGTGATGGGTTGATTGATTAAAACAGGAGAAATTTAAAAAAAAGTGTAATACAGGCCGTTCTCGACTTACAACGTTCGTTTAGTGACCACTCAGAGGTACAACAGCACTGATAAAAAAAAAGTGACACGACTGTTTTTCACGCTTATGTTCACTTCAGGATTTCCACGGCCACGAGATCCAGGTTCAGATGCTTGGAAACTGGCATGTATTTATGACGGTTGCAGTGTCCCAGGATCACGTCGTCCCTTTTTTGCAATCTTCTGATAAGCCAAGTCAATGGCAAAGCCAGATTCACTTAACAACTGTGTTCCTGATGTAAGAACTGCAATGATTCACTGAGCAGTGGCAAGAGAGGTCGTAACACGGAACAAAACCCACTTAACGGCCGTCTCGCTTAGCAACGGAAAATTGTGGTCCAGTCGTGTTCATAAGTCAAGGACTACGTCTATGCTGTAATTTTAGACTGAGAGAGATTAAATATGTATCTATAGATAATAGATGTAGGTCTTTGGTTGTTGGAAGTGTCTTGGCGACGTTTCGACGAAGTCCCATTCGTCATCTTCAGGCTGGTGTTTTCAGCTTCGTGCTTCGAGCAGCAATGAAGCACGAAGCTGAAAACACGAAGCACGAAGCTGAAAACACCAGCCTGAAGATGACGAATGGGACTTCGTCGAAACGTCGCCAAGACACTTCCAATTTTACGCGGGAGAAAACCCGAACAACCAAAGACCTACATACAAACACCCGCGAAAACCTCAAAAAACAAATAGATAATAGATATCTATACGTGCTTTGAAAAATCCTGGAAGCCACCTCTGGGTAACTTTTCTCTTTCTTTTCTACTTTTCTTCATCTTTCTTTCCTTTCATACCCTCTTTTTCTTTTTTTCCTTCCTTCCTTCATTTTATTTTATTTATTTTTTAGGTTCTAGGTTGTCCTAGTTTTTATCGTCTTGTTGAAAAACTTTTAAGAAAATTATAGAGACAAGGCAGACAGGCCAGGAGAGACAGCTTCTTTCTGGATAGTGCGTCTGGGATTATAGTAATCCACTGTCTGATCCAGCCACCTCTTCGCATTTGCCCCTCCACCGGGCTTTGGAAAATGCTGCCTTACATCCACACCCGTGATTACCTATCGCTGCTGATGCATCATTACACACACACACACACACACACACACAAACACACACAGCCAAGTCATTCTTTCTTCTTTTTGCCCCCTTTTCTTAATCTCAACGGTGATTCACCCCACGTTCTTGGCAACCCTTTCCAAACTGGGTGACTCTGGAGAGGGGGGGCCCAGGGCGAAACTCCAGGTCTGTTCTATTCTGTTCTGTTTTCTATTCTATTGTATTCTAATCTGTTATTCTGTTCTATTCTGTTCTGTTCTGTACTATTCTTTTACGTTATTCTGTTTCTATTCTATTCCATTCCATTCCATTCTATTCTATTCTATTGCATTGCATTGCATTCCAACTCCTTATTCTATTCTATTCTGTTATTCTGTTCTATGTTATTCCATTCCATTTTTCTTATTCTATTCCATTCTTATTTCTTATTCTATTCTATTCTATTCTATTCTATTCTATTCTATTCCATTCCATTCCATTCTTATTTCTTATTCTATTCTATGCTATTCCATTCCATTCTTATTTCTTATTCTATTCCATTCTTATTTCTTATTCTATTCTATTCTGTTCTATTCTATTCTTTTCTATTCTATTCTATTGCATTGCATTGCATTCCATTCTTATTCTATTCTATGCTATTCCATTCCATTCTTATTTCTTATTCTATTCTATTCAATTCTATTCAATTCAATTCTATTCTTCTTCTATTCTATGCCATGCCATATTTTTTGTCTTCTTCTCTTCTATTCTAATTTCTTATTCTATTCTATTCCATTCCATGCCATGCCATATTTTCTATATCCTATCCTATCCTATCCTATCCTATTCCATATTTCATATGTTTCTATTCCATTCCATGCTGGCTGAGGAATTCTGGGAGTTGGAAGTCCACACATCGTAAAATGGCTGAGATTGGGGGAAAGCCTCAAGTAGTCCTCGACGTACGATCACAATTCCGCCCAAAATTTCTGTTATTAAGTGAGCTTCCCCCACGTCACGACCTTTTTTTGCCACGAATCACTGCAGGTGATAAGCTGATAAGTTAGTAACCCGGTTGTTACGTGAACCTGGCTTCGCCCTTGATTTTGCTTTATCGGAAGGTGGCATGACCCCGGAACACAGCAACGGTCATAAACGTGAATCGGTTGCCGAGCGTCTGAATCTTAATCCCATGAGGGATGCGGCAAAGGTCATCCCTGTGGAAAAACGGTCCTAAATCATTTTTCAGTGCCGTTGTAACTTTGAAAGGTCACTAAACGAAGCATTGTAAGTTGAGGGCTATCTGTAGTTTAGGCCAAAGTCTTTTTCTTCCTTGGCTCACAATTAGCCTCTCCTTGCGTAATGGAGGTGACACCAAGGGTCCGTCAGACAGAGGCTGGAATCCAGGAAGTCAACAGCAACGGATTAACAGAGGGGCAGAGGATTAAATAAAGTTAATCTCTCCCGATCCAGGGATCTGCGTATTTCCCTCTCAAAAAACCTTCTACAGGCCCACCTGGGCCCATCCAGGGTGGCGAAGCGCTGCTTTTTTTTCTCCTCCCGCTAAACCAGAGGTAGACTGCCACTGCGGGTGGAGGTTCTGCTTCATGCAGAAAGAAAGAAGCTCTCCGTTTCCTCTTTTTTTAAATTAATTAATTAATTAAGGAGTGCCTTATAACCCTGGCAGTAGATTCAAAAAGGGAAAGGAGAATTGTGCTTAATTGTGACCAGTTGTCAGTCAGAGAAACCGGAGCACGGCTGAATAACCTGGATGGGACCCTGTTTGGATTTATGACCCTCTTTTACGGGTGGTTCTCGACTTACGACTGTGAGCCTTCAAATTTAGGATGAACTTGAAAAAACAGTGACTTGCTATTGACGGCCCGTCCTTGAAGTTACAACTCTCTTTCAGTCTCTCATACACTCACTCTCTCTCTTTCTCTCTCTTCTCTCTCTCTCTCTCGTTCTCTCTCTTCTCGCTCCTTTCTCTCAATCTCTCTCTCTTGTCTCTGTCTCTTTTCTCTCTTTCCTTTCTCTCTTCTCTTTCTTCTCTCTTTCTTCTCGCTCTTCTTTCTCTCTCCTCTCAATCTCTCTTCTCTTTCTCTTTTGTCTCTTTCCTTTCTCTCTCTTTCTCTTTTCTCTTTCTGTCTATTTTCTCTTTCCTTTCTCTCTTCTTTCTCTTCTCTCTTTCTCTCTCCTCTCTCAATCTCTCTCTTCTTTCACTCTTTTGTCTCTTTCTCTTTTCTCTTTCTCTCTTTTCTCTCAATCTCTCTCTTCTCTTTCTGTCTCTTTTCTCTCTTTCCTTTCTCTCTTTTTTCTCTTCTCTTTCTCCTCTCTCAATCTCTCTCCTCTCTTCTTTCTTTTGTCTCTTTCTTCTCTCTTTCTGTCTCTTCTCTCTCTTCTCTCTCTCACACGCGGTCACTTGTGATCATTTGGAAGTTACAACGGCAGTTAAAAAAAAGTGTCCTATAACTTTTTCCAGACTTAGGACCACTGCATGGTCACATGATAAACATTTGGATGCTTGGCAATTGGCACATACTTATGACGGTTGCAGGGTCCCAGAGGGTCACCTGATCCCCTTCAGCGACCTTCTGACAAGCAAAGCCAATGGGGAAGCCGATTCACCGAACAACCGTGTTCCTAATGTGGTGATTCACTTAACAACCGTGGAAGCCGATTCACCGAACAACCGTGTTCCTTATGCGGTGGTTCACCTAACAACCATGGCGAGAAAAATCACAAAATGGGGCAGAACTCAATTAACCACTGTCTCACTTAACAACTGATGTTTTGGGTTCCATTATGGTCATTAAGTCGAGGACTACTTGTATTCTTCAAATTAATAATGTTGTCTGGAATTTCGGTGCTAAATCATTGCGGTCATAAGTTGAGGCACCACGTGACCAGGACTCCATTTTATGATCGTGCAGCAAGTTGCTGTAGTCTTTAAGTGGATCATGTGGTCATTAAGTGAATCCGGAATATTAAACAGGCATTTTTTGCCCTCGTCTGCCAAAAACAAAATCAGCAAAAAACATCACGAATCTCAGTCAGATGACTGCAGGGCACGGCAACTGGTCCTAAACAGGAGTCAGATGCCAAGTCTTGAAATGTGATCATGTGCCCGCAGGGTGTGTGTGTGTGTGTGTGTGTGTGAGAGAGAGAGAGAGAGAGAGAGAGAACACAAGAGAGAGAAGGAAAAAGAGAGAAAAAGAGAGAAGAGAGAAGAAAAAAGTGAAGAGAGAGAAAAGGAAAAAGAGAAAGAGAGAGAGAAGGAAAAAGAGTGAGAGAAAGAGTAGAAAAAGAGAGATAGGAGAGGAAAGAGAGAGAGAAAAGGAAAAAGAAAAAGAGAGAGAGAGAAAGAAAGAGTGAAAGAGAGAAAGAGAAAGAAAGGGAGAGAAAGAGAAAAAGAAAGAGAAAAAGAGAGAAAGAGAAAGAGAAAGAGAGCGTAAGAGAAAGAAAGAGAAAGAGTGTAAATGAAAGAAAGAGAAAGAGAGAAAGAGAGAGAGAAAGAGAAAGGGAGAAAGAGTTGTAACTTCAAGGATGGACCGTCAATAGCAAGTCACATTTTTTTTTGAAGTCCATCGTAACTTCGAACCAACGCTCAGGATCCTAAATTGAGGGTCATAAATCCAAACAGGATCCCATGCAGATTATTCAGCTGTGCTCTGGTTTCCTTGGCTGGCACCCCTGGTGTGTGTGTGTCTGTGTCTGTGTGTGCAAATGTAAGCAGAGGGCCAAGAATTCCTTGCCAGCAGCATTCTCTCCCATGCGTGGGTGGTGCCAGATAACCAAAGTGTGAGTTAAATAGAGGCCCAGCTCCCAAAACTTGTAAGCTTCTGAATTTCAAAGCAGATGCAGCCCCCTCACACCTCCCTCCTTTCTCCCCATTTCTCCCTTGGCTTTGAAAAAAAGCCAGGGACGGGGACGCTATCTTTTGGGGTTTGATCCCAGCCAATTCTTGTTAAGATTCCTTCCATGGCTTCAAGCCGTTAGCAAAAAACGTTTCTGGCTTTGCCGACACGGCTTTCTCTCCCGGCTTTCTCCCCAGGCAAGACTTATTTGTAATTATCCAAATTTTAAGCAGGCCCATCAGTTTAATCTTGGCCTTGTCTAGATGGGACTGGGGAGGGGGGAGGAGGAGGGGAAAGAGAGCATTACATCCAAGAAGATAAGCAGAATCTGTTTGCGTATCTGTAGGCCAACTTATTTTTTTAATTTTTTTTCTATGCCTGTGGTAAGCTATACGTCTGTGGGTGTTTATTAAAAGTCTAGATATCTTTCATTTTTTAGGAAAAGCAGGGGTCTTCAAACTTGACCCTTTGATGATTTGTGGACTTCAACTCCCAGAATTCCTCAGCCAGGCAAGCTGGCTGAGGGAGTTGAAGTCCATAAGTCATAAAAGGGCCATAGTTCCCTCACGCTGGCTGAGGAATTCTGGGAGTTGAAGTCCACAAGTCATAAAAGGGCCAAGTTTGAAGATGCCTGCTTGTGGACTTCAACGCCCAGAATTCCTCAGCCAGGCATGCTGGCTGAGGGAGTTGAAGTCCACAAGTCATAAAAGGGCCATAGTTCCCCCATGCCTGGCTGAGGAATTCTGGGAGTTGAAGTCCACAAATCATAAAAGGGCCATAGTTCCCTCACGCTGGCTGAGGAATTCTGGGAGTTGAAGTCCACAAGTCATAAAAGGGTCACAGTTCCCTCACGCTGGCTGAGGAATTCTGGGAGTTGAAGTCCACAAGTCATCAAAGGGCCAAGTTTGAAGACCCCTGCTTGTGGACTTCAACTCCCAGAATTCCTCAGCCAGACACCCTAGCTGAGGAATTCTGGGAGTTGAAGTCCACAAGTCATAAAAGGGCCATAGTTCCCTCACGCTAGCTGAAGAATTCTGGGAGTTGAAATCCACAAGTCATCAAAGGTCCATGTTTGAAGACCCCCTGAGGAAAAGGGATCCTTTGTGGTTCTCTCTATGGAAAGAGTGCAGAGAAGAGCAATAAAGATGATTAGGAGGCTGGAGGCCAAAAAGATACGAACAACAGTTGCAGGAATTGGCTATGTCTAGTCTAGTGAAAAGAAGGACTTGGGGGTGACATGATAGCAGTCTTCCAATATTTGAGGGGCTGCCACAAGAAGAGGGGGTCCACATTCCCCAAAGCACCTGAAGGCAGGACCAGAAGCAATGGATGGAACTAAGGAGGAATTTCCTATGTGAGAACAATTAACCAGTGGAACAGCTTGCCACTAGAAGTTGTGGGTGCTCCAACACTGGAGGTTTTTAAGAAGAGACTAGACAGCCAGTTGTCTGGGATGGTATAGTGTCTCCTGCTTTGTGCAGGGGGCTGGACTAGAAGACCTCCAAGGTCACATCTCCAACTCTGTTCTTTTTCGATTTCTGTTTCAGCGCCCAGCTATGGCACCAAAGTGTATTAAGACAGATTTTTCTAAATCTGCAGCAAACATCTTCACATTTTGCCCAGAACTATTTTACAGAGCGTGGCTTCAAAAGATACCTTGCTGTACAGGTAGTCCTCGACATACAACAGTTCGTTTAGTGACCATTCCAAGTTACGACGGCACTGAAAGAAGGGACTTGTGACCATTTTTTCCACACTTAACGACTGGGCAGCATCCCCCCCCAGGGTCACGTGATCGAAATTCGCCCACTTGGCAACTGGCTCGTATTTACAACGGTCGCAGTGTCCGAGGGGGGGGGTAATATGATCCCCTTTGCGACCCCTCCCGCCAGGCAAGGTCCATGGGGAAGCCAGCTTCACTTCACAACCGTGTTCCTCGCTTAGCAACGGTGGTCAGAAAAGTCGTAAAAGGGGGGGGACAAACCCCACTTAACAACCGTCCTTGCTCAGGCACACACATGCAGAGGAAACGAAGGATGCGAACAGCCCAGGAGATTTGTGTGTGAGAGTGAGTGACAATGACCTCATTCTTCCATTTTTGTGCTCCAGCTTTCCCGCCAACGTTGGGTTTAAAAAAAGCTTCTGCTGCCCCCCCACACACACACAAGCCAACCACCACCTGGGTCCCTGGCGGAAACCCTAAAAAAAGATTGCCGTGTGTGTCATCTTCCGAGAGTCCCCAAAATATCCTCTGGGAAAGTAACACAATGCCAACCAGGCCTCTCGCCCACGAGGTGCCAATTCGGTGTCCGAAATTTCTCCGGGGCAAATTCCCCAACATCTCTTGAGCTGCTCGTTGGGACTAGAAGACCTCCCAGGTCCCCCCTTCCAAGTCGTGTCATGCCGCTAGTCCCTCCTCCCAAGACCCTGGACAAGGCCCGGCTTTGTCTCCCCTCTTCCATCATTCCTCAGTCCTGGCATCCTCTGAGCGTTGACTCATGTGGCCGTTCTCCCTTCTCAGCTTTGGCGGAGGTCACCACCCCAAGCCCCCTTTTTTCCTTTCCGGGGGATGTGCCCCCCCCTCCTTTCCTTTCTGCTTCGCTCCAGGCTTGGGACCACTTCCGGCCTCTCCTTTTCTCCTCCCCCCCTCCCGCCCCCCTCCTCCGGCTGTAAAATGCACTGGCAACACCCCTAACCCCCCCCCCCTTCCCCAAAATAATCCGAACTCTAATGCCCTTTTCCTGGCTGGTTCTCTCTCTCCAGGCACCCCGCTAAGAATTTCTAAAGCTGCATCCGTCTCAGCTCCTATAAGGGGGCAAACTACATTTCACGGGCGCCTTTGATCTCCGCCAAGACAGCCATCCACCCGCCCCGGTTCGCTTCCCATGTCTTTGTTCCTCCAAGACCAGGGGGGAAAGGGAGGGGGCGGTCTGTCTGCCTTTTCTCCCTTTAAAAAAAGAGAGAGAGCGATTGAGAGAGGGAGAGAGATTGAGAGAGACACACAGAGAGAGAGACAGATTGAGAGAGACAAATTGAGGGAGAGAGGGGAGGGAGAGAGAGCGAGATTGAAAAGGAGAGATTGAGAGAGGGGAGGGAGGGAGCGAGAGAGAGGGAGGGAAGGAGGGAGGGAGGGAGAGAGAGAGAGAGATTGAGAGAGGGAGGAAGGGAAGGAGGGAGAGAGAGATTGAAAGGGAGAGATTGAGAGAGGGGAGGGAAGGGAGGGAGGGAGCAAGAGAGGGAGGGAGAGAAGGAGGGAGCAAGAGAGAGATTGAGAGAGGGGGGGAGGGAAGGAGGGAGAGATTGAGAGAGAAGGCAGAAGGGAGAGAGATTGAAAGGGAGAGATTGAGAGGGTAGAGGAAGAGAGAGAGAGATTGAAAGGGAGGGAGGGAAGGAGGGAGCAAGACAGATTGAGAGAGAGAGGGAGGGAAGGAGGGAGAGAGAGATTGAGAGAGAGAGAGCAGGAGGGAGAGAGAGACTGGAAGGGAGAGATTGAGAGGGGAGGGAGGGAGATAGAGAGAGGGAGGGAGGGAAGGAGAAAGACAGGGGGAAGGAGGGAGGGAGAGATTGAGAGAGAGATGGATGGAGAAAGGGAAGGAGGGAGATAGAGAAAAGGAGGAGAGAGATTGAAAGGGAGGGAGGGAAGGAGGGAAGGATAGAGAGAGAGATTGAGAGAGAGATTGAGAAAGGAGAGGGCAGGAGGGAGGGAGATTGAGAGAGAGAGAGAGATTGAGAGGGAGGGAGGATGGGAAGGAGGGAGGAAGATAGAGAGATTGAGAGAGAGAAAAAAAGATTGAGAGACAGGAGAGATTGAGAGAGAGAAATTGAGAGAGGAGAGGATAGGAGGAAGGAAGGGAGATTGAGAGAGAGAGAGACAGAGACAGAGATCGAGAGACAGGAGAGAGATTGAGAGAGAGAGAGATTGAGAGGGAGGGAGGGAGGGAGAGAGAGAGAGAAAGAGAGAGATTGCGGCTTCAGCACTACAACCAAACTTTTTTTCCGAATAGCCAAAAATGAAAATTTGGAATGGGAAGAGGAAAAATATAAAGAGAAGGAGAAGAGAGAAATTGTGGACAATAGCAGGCTTCGCACTTTTCTCCCCCCCCCCCTTTTTTTTTTTTTGTTAAATGTAAAATAACAACAATCAGCGGGAAGGCACCCAAACAGCTTTTTAAGTCTTTCAAGGAACTATTGTGTAATCAAAAAGGAACGTGATCAGAAGAGAGGCCAAGATGGAACGAAACAGGGGTATTTATGGCTAAGGGAGCAGAATGAGCTGTTTATTTATTTACTTAGTGATTTATTTGTTAGACCAGCTGAAGGTTTTCAAGAAAAGATTGGGCAAGCATTTGTCCTGGAAAGAATAAGTCCTTCTGCTTCGGGCAAGTGGGGCTGGGGGGATAGGGTGGACTAGAAGACCTTCAAGGTTCTCTACCGTCTGTAGCTGTCCATCTCGCAAATGAGATTCTGAGAATCTTCCAACACATTAAATACAATGCAGAAAAGCAAGAAAAGTGTAAAAACCTACAGTCAGGACCGCAAAGGGTGATCTCACACGCTGCCTTTATCTATTAACCTTGGGTGTTTTTTTTTTTTAAATAAGTCACCCTGGATATATTCAGACATAATGCCAAACCGTCATCCTGGGCCCATCTTTGCGACCTTAGCATGTGTGTTAGAGATTTGTTGCTTGTGGGAATAGCTTTTGACTCTTGCTTGCTGGCATCTTGAGGCACAAATCGCCAAATTAAATACATAGACATCCACAGGGATCAAATCCCCTGGTTTTAAGTTCTAAAATTGTTAAATGGAAAGATACCCCCCCCCCAATAAAAGACATATAACACAAGGAATCCCAATGTCTTCCCATTACATTAAAAAAAAAAGGAGCTAGTTGGTTGTCCCTCTCCACCATAAACTGAAGCTGACAAACCACAATGACTAGTTCACACAAGCCACTAAACCGAATTCACAGAAAATGGTTGATGTCTTCGTAGGATGGGTCTCAACTCGGGCTAAAAAAAAAAAAAAAAGCGCTAGAGGACACCAATGGGAAAAGGGGATAAGGTGGATGAAGGAGGAGCCTTGATGTGATTTAAATTAGCTAAATTATTTCTTATTCTCTTAACTAGAAAGCTAAACAGTTTACTGTGCACCTTCCCATTTTCTTTTCCTTACAATGGGTATTTTTTCGTTGAATTAGAAGGAGAGAGAGAGAGACTCACATCAATGTGTTGCTATCTTGTGAGTGGGGAAGGGAGGAGAAGAGAAAGAGAAAGGAAGGAAGAGAGGGAAAGAAAGAAAGAAAGAAAGAAAGAAAGAAAGATAAGAAAGAAGGGAAAGGAGGGAAAAAGAAAGGAAGAGAGGAGAAAGAAAGAAGGAAAGAAGGAAGGAAGGAAGGAAGGAAGGAAGGAAGGAAAAGAGAAAGAAAGAGAGGAGAAAGAAAGGAAGGAAGGAAGAAAAAGAATGAGAAAGAGAAGGGAAAGAGAAAGGAAGAGAGGAGAAAGAAAGAAGGAAGGAAGGAAGGAAAAGAAAGAAGGGAAAGAAGGGAAAGAGAAAGGAAGAGAGGAGAAAGAAGGAAGGAAGAAAGAAAAAGAAAGAGAAAGAGAAAGGAAAGAAGGGAAAGAGAAAGGAAGAGAGGAGAAGGAAAGAAGGGAAGAAGGAAGGAAGGAAGGAAGGAAAAGAAAGAAGGGAAAGAGAAAGGAAGAGAGGAGAAAGAAAGAAGGAAGGAAGGAAGGAAGGAAGGAAGGAAGGAAGGAAAAAAAGAAAGAGAAAGAGGAAGGGAAAGAGAAAGGAAGAGAGGAGAGAGAAAGAAGGGAAGAAGGAAGGAAGGAAAAGAAAGAAGGGAAAGAAGGGAAAGAGAAAGGAAGAGAGGAGAAAGAAAGAAGGGAAGAAGGAAGGAAGGAAGAAAAAGAAAGAGAAAGAGAAGGGAAAGAGAAAGGAAGAGAGGAGAAAAAAAGAAGGGAAGAAGGAAGGAAGGAAAAGAAAGAAGGGAAAGAGAAAGGAAGAGAGGAGAAAGAAAGAAAGAAGGAAGGAAGAAAAAGAAAGAGAAAGAGAAGGGAAAGAGAAAGGAAGAGAGGAGAAAGAAAGAAGGAAGGAAGAAAAGAAAGAAGGGAAAGAGAAAGGGAGGAGAAAGAAAGAAGGAAGGAAGGAAGAAAAAGAAAGAAAAAGAGTAACTCACTCAACTTCCCCTAATGTCCTGCAGTCTAGGAGAGTGGGAGTGAGTCCCAATCCCTCTTCCTCGGGAAGACCCAATTAGTGGCCCTATGGAGTCGAGGAACAGGGGGATAATTCTTAGCCACCCACTGGCCCAGGAGAAGACCAAGACCACAAAGGAGGAGTGGAGGCCAGGGCCCGACCTACCATCAGATGGGAGCAAAAGAAGAAGAAGAAGAAGAAGACGGAAAAGAGGACTGCTCATTTTTCGAGTCCAGGAACCATTTGCAATACAAAATCCTATCGAACAGATTGCACCCCTCAATGCAAAAAAGGAAAGGAAGGGAAGATAGAAAAGAAGAAAGGGAAAGAAGATAGAGGAAAGGGAAGGGAAGGAAAGGAAGATAGAAGAAAGGAAAAGAAAGGAAAGGAAGATAGAAGGAAGGAAAGGAAGATAGATGAAAGGAAAGGAAAGGAAGATAGAAGGAAGGAAAGGAAGATAGAAGGAAGGAAAGGAAGATAGATGAAAGGAAAGGAAGATAGATGAAAGGAAAGGAAAGGGAAGGAAAGGAAAGGAAAGGAAGATAGAAAAAAGGAAAGGAAAGGAAGATAGATGAAAGGAAAGGAAAGGGAAGGAAAGGAAAGGAAGATAGAAGGAAGGAAAGGAAGATAGATGAAAGGAAAGGAAGATAGATGAAAGGAAAGGAAGATAGATGAAAGGAAAGGAAAGGAAGATAGAAGGAAGGAAAGGAAGATAGAAGGAAGGAAAGGAAGATAGAAGGAAGGAAAGGAAGATAGATGAAAGGAAAGGGAAGGAAAGGAAAGGAAAGGAAGATAGAAAAAAGGAAAGGAAAGGAAGATAGATGAAAGGAAAGGAAAGGGAAGGAAAGGAAAGGAAGATAGAAGGAAGGAAAGGAAGATAGATGAAAGGAAAGGAAGATAGATGAAAGGAAAGGAAGATAGATGAAAGGAAAGGAAAGGAAGATAGAAGGAAGGAAAGGAAGATAGAAGGAAGGAAAGGAAGATAGAAGGAAGGAAAGGAAGATAGATGAAAGGAAAGGAAGGAAAGGAAAGGAAGGAAGATAGAAAAAAGGAAAGGAAAGGAAGATAGATGAAAGGAAAGGAAAGGAAAAAGGAAGATAGATGATGAAGGAAAGGAAGATAGAAAGGAAAGAGATAGAAAGGAAAAGGAAATAGAAGGAAGGAGATAGAAGGAAGGAAAGGAAATAGAAGGAAGGAAAGGAAGATAGATGAGGAAAGGGAAGGAAAGGAAAGGAAAGGAAGATAGAAGGAAAGGAAAGGAAGATAGAAAATAGATGAAAAGAAAAGAAAGGAAAGGAAAGGAAGATAGAAGAAAGGAAAGAAAGAAAAAAAGAAAAAGTGAAAAGGAAAAGGAAGATAGATAGAAAAGGAAAGGAAGATAGATGAAAGGATAGATGAAAGGAAAGGAAAGGAAGATAGAAGGAAGGAAAGGAAGATAGAAGGAAGGAAAGGAAGATAGATAGATGAAAGGAAAGGAAAGGGAAGGAAAGGAAAGGAAGATAGAAAAAAGGAAAGGAAAGGAAGATAGATGAAAGGAAAGGAAAAGAAAGGAAGAGATGAAAGGAAAAGAAAGGAAGAGATGAAAGGAAAGGAAAGGAAGATAGAAGGAAAGGAAAGGAAGATAGAAGAAAGGAAATGAAAATAGATGAAAAGAAAAGAAAGGAAAGGAAAGGAAGATAGAAGAAAGGAAAGAAAGAAAAAAAGAAAAAGTCAGCTGACATCATGTTTTCACAGAGATGGGGGGAGGGGTGGGCTGGAAAAGAAAGGAAAAAACTAGGAAAGAGAAAAGAAATCCGGGCGATGCGAATCCAAACTTGGAGGCCATCAGCGCAAATGAGGTTGGCCGCAGGAGGAGTGCAGAAGAGGCGCACGCCTTGGCCTAGAAACAGCCAGTTCTCCGTCCAGCTGCAGAACTCATCCAAGAAAAGGGAAGAACAAAGGATGGTGAAAAAAAGAAGAAGGGAGGAGTAAACGAGCAAACCAGCTGTAAAGAGAAAGCAGAGGTGCAAAAGGTGAGGGGAAGCTTGGCAGAGACAAGAGTCAGGAAAATGGGGAGGGGGGGAGAGAAAGGCAGAGTGTGTGCTTAAGGAAAGGAAGGGGGGGACAAATCAGAGGAGAGGAAAGGAGAGGAAGACAGAAAAGAAGAAAAGAAATTAGAAAAGCAGAAAGGAAAAGAAAGGAAGAAAGAAAGATAGAAAAGAAGAAAGGAAATTAGAAGGGAAGGGAAGAAGGGGAGAGAGAAAACGAGAAAAGAAAGGAAGCTATAAAGGAAGAAAGGAAAAGGTTAGAAAAAAGGAAAGGAAGGTAGAAAAGAAGAAAGGAAAAGAAAGGAAGATAGAAGGGAAGGGAAGATAGGAAAGAAGAAAGGAAAGGAAGTTAGAAGGGAAGAAAAGAAAGGAAGATAGAAGGGAAGATAGGAAAGAAGAAAGGAGTTATAAATGAAGAAAGGAACGGAAGATCAAAAAGAAGAAAGGAAAAGAAAGGAAGACAGAAGGGAAGGGAAGATAGAAAAGGAAGGAAAAGAAAGGAAGATAGAAGGGGGAGATAGAAAAGAAGAAAGGAAAAGAAAGAAAGATAGAAGGGAAGGGAAGATAGGAAAGAAGAAAGGAAAAGAAAGGAAGATAGAAGGGAAGGGAAGATAGAAAAGAAGGAAGGAAAAGAGAGGAAGATAGAAGGGAAGGGAAGATAGGAAAGAAGAAAGGAGTTATAAATGAAGAAAGGAACGGAAAATCGAAAAGAAGAAAGGAAAAGAAAGGAAGACAGAAGGGAAGATAGAAAAGAAGGAAAAGAAAGGAAGACAGAAGGGAAGATAGAAAAGAAGGAAAAGAAAGGAAGACAGAAGGGAAGATAGAAAAGAAGGAAGGAAAAGAAAGGAAGACAGAAGGGAAGGAAAGATCGAAAAGAAAGGAAAAGAAAGGAAGATAGAAGAGAAGATAGAAAAGAAGAAAGGAAAAGAAAGGAAAAGAAGATGAGAGGAAGGGAAGGGAGACAGAGGAAAGGAAAGGAGGAAGGGAGTTGCGGGAGCCGATCAAACTCCCTCAAACCAAACCGGGGAGCCTCAGGAGAGAGAGACGCGCGCGGCCAGGAGAGAAAAGGACGGCAGCCCAAGACGGCAGCCCAGAAAACGACCCCACTTGAGGACGACCGCCTCCCCGCCGCCTTCCCTCCCTCCCTCCCTCAAACCCATCGCCCTCCGGGCCGGCGGGGCTGGCGGTGCCCGGAGCGGCGTCGGGCAGGGCGGCCGGAGCCCGGCCAAGGCGGGGCACCGTCGGGCAAGGCGGCCGGAGCGGAGCCGGCAGCACCGCCCGCCACTCACCTCGGGGC
Source organism: Crotalus tigris (assembly GCF_016545835.1). Lineage (NCBI taxonomy): Eukaryota > Metazoa > Chordata > Lepidosauria > Squamata > Viperidae > Crotalus > Crotalus tigris. The sequence continues at coordinate 97,541 of NW_024097794.1, forward strand.
TGAACTGCGGGGGGGCGGCGGCGGGCAGGGCGCAGGAGGCCCAGGCGAGCGGCAGCAGCAGCCGGAGGAGGGCGGGCGGCGCCGGCCACATCGCGCGGTCGCTCGGCCTCGAAGGCGGGCAAGAAGGCAGGACGGCAGAGCCGAAGGAGCGCGGCGGAGTTTCTGCTGCTGCTGCGGCTGCGGCGGCTGCTGGAAGAGTTTCTCTCGCCCGCGCCGCCTCCTGGCCCCGCCGCTCCCGCCTCGCTCGGATCGCTGAGCCCGGCCCTTCTGGAGCCGGATCCGCCTCGGGCTCTGGCTCCAATTAAGGGGGCGGGCAGAGGCTCCCCTCGGAGGAGGGAGGGAGAGAGGGCGAGGCCAGGCCGGTCTGGAGGGAGGGAGAAAAAGAGAGCGGCAGGCAGGAGAAGAAGGAGGGAGGGAGGGAGGATAAGAGAGAGAGGGGCAGGAAGGGAAAGAAGGAGGGGAGGAGGAGAGAGGTAGGGAGAAAAAGAGAGGGGCAGGCAGAAGGAGGAAAAGGAAGGGAGGGAGGGAGGATAAGAGGGGGAGGAAGGGAATGAGAGAGGTAGGAGAAAAAGAGAGGGGCAGGCAGAAGGAGGGAGGGAGGGAGGATAAGAGAGGGGGGGAGGAAGGGAAAGGAGAGAGGTAGGAGAAAAAGAGAGGGGCAGGCAGAAGGAGGGAGGGAGGATAAGAGAAGGGGGAGGAAGGGAAAGAAGGAGAGAGGTAGGAGAAAAAGAGAGGGGCAGGCAGAAGGAGGGGGAGGGAGGGAGAGAGGGAGGAAGGGAAAGAAGGAGGAAAGGAGAGAGGAGAAAAAGAGAGGGGCAGGCAGAAGGAGGGAAAGGAAGGGAGGGAGGGGGGATAAGAGAGAGGGAAAGGGAAAGAAGGAAAGGAGAGAGGTAGGGAGAGAAAAAGGGGCAGGCAGGAGGAGAGAAAGGGAGGGAGAGAGGATAAGAGAGGGGAGAGGAAGGGAAAAAAGAGGGAAGGAGAGAGGTAGGAGAAAAAGAGGGGCAGGCAGGAGAAGAAGGAGGGAAAGGAAGGAAGGAGGGAGGATAAGAGAGAGGGGGAGGATAGTAAAAAGGGGGCAAGACAGAATCATTTTTTTTAGTGAAAATAATGAATGCAGGCAGTCCTTGATTTACGACCACAAGGGAGCCCAACATTGCTGTTGCTAAGCAAGACACTTGTTGTTAAGGGAGTTTTGCCCCACTTGCCATGGTTGTTAAGTGAATCCTTGCATAGGTTAAGTCAATAACACGGTTGTTAAGTGAATCTGGCTTCCCCCTTGGGCAGAAGGTCGCAGAAGGGGATCACGTGACCTTGGGACCCAGCAACCGTCATAAGTACATGCCAGTTGCCATCCGAATTTTGATCACGTGACCACGGGAAGGCCGCAGGGTCGTTAACTGTGAAAAAAATGCACATAAGTCACTTTTTTTTCCAGCGCCGTTGTAACTCCGAACGGCCAGTAAATGGATACCAATAATGGTTACTGTATTTCCCCAAAAATAAGCCCCAATGTGTCTTTTGGAGCCAAATATATATATATATAAGACCGGGTCTTATTTTGGGGGAAACACGGTAGAAGAAAATGCTCGATTCATAGAACGGCCTTTAGCCTGTGATTAAACGGGAACAAGTAGTAACAGATCCCCAGTAGGAAAATTATGTTCAACGTATTATAGGAACGGCACTGAGTATTTTACGGTATCTTTCGCTCTTGACAAAGACATCAGCAGTAACTCTCTCTCTCTTATTCTTTCATTTGAGCAGTCTTTCTGAACTGGACAATTTCTGGGACTTCAATTCCCAGAGTTCTCAGCAGTGGCTAAGCTGCCTGGGGGGATTCTGGGAGTTGAAGTCTGCCCATCTCCAGGTTGAGAAAGACGTAAGTCCAGTGCAGCTATAGATGGTATGACTTTGGATCAATCAGCAGGAGACGGTGAATTCTAATCCCACTTTAAGGATGAAAGGCAGCTGAATGACTCTGGGTCAATCACCAGGAGACAGTGAGTTCTAGTCCTGTTTTTATGCATGAAAGCCAGCTGGATGATTTTGGGCTGATCACTAAGTGAGTTCTAGTCTTGTTTTTATGCATGAAAACTGGCTGGGTGACTTTGGGCCAATCACCAGGAGACGGTGAGTTCTAGTCCCGCCTTGGGCACAAAAGCCAGCTGGGTGACTAGGGGCCAATCACCAGGAGACGGTGAGTTCTAGTCCCGCCTTAGGCACAAAATCCGGCTGAGTGGTTTGGAGCCAGTCCCTCTCTCAGCCCAGCCCACCTCGCAGGGCTGTCGTCATGGTGGGAAAAGAAGGAGAAAGGAACACTGTATTCTGAATGCTTGTCGCCTCGACTTACCTCTACAATAATTAAGGCAGGCGAAAACTATAATAAATAAACAAATGTAATTATATATAACAACAGATAACGCCTGCAGCATGGGCATGCACACCTATTATTTTAGCTGTGCTTTTGAGACAAAGAGCGAGGACAAAGGTGAAGGCCTGCCAGATGGGTGCGGCTGGGATCCAGTGAACCAGCCCCTTGCAACGGTGATCAAAACAGCATTGTTGTCGGTTTAAAAATCCCCTACCTGGAGGAAACGCATTCCAGAAGTATGAGTTTGCATTCATGCGCCCTGTGAAGCAAGGTAGAAGACGCTCCCCAGAGGAGGAAAGTTGTGTGGCCTGATTGTAGCCCCCAAAAAATCAAAACTCGGCCATTTTGCGGAACAGCAAAAGCCCTCAGAAGTGGCAAAACCGACCGCTTTCATTCAAGAAAAAAAAATGATCTCGCTTTGTTTCTAGAAGTTCTCAACGTACGATCACAATTGGGCCCAGAATGCTAAGCGAGACAGTCGTTAAGCGAGTTTTGCTCCATTTTACAACCGTTCTTGCCACAGTCGTTAAGCGAATCACCGCAGATGTTAATTAGTCACACGGTCGTTAAACGAGGCCGGTTTGTCCGCAGGTCGCCAAAGGGGATCATACACGACCCCGGGACATTGCCACCGTCATAAGTACATGTCAGTTGCCAAGCGTCTGAATTTTGATCACGTGACCCTGGGGGATGCTGCAACGGCCGTTAACGGTGAAAAACGGTCACAAGTCACCTTTAATTCCAGGTAGTCCTCAATGTACGACCACAACTGAGCCCAAAATTTCTGCTGTGTTTAAGTGAAATGTTTCTTAAGGGCGTTTTGGCCCGCTTTACGACCTTCCTTGCCACAGTCGTTAAGTGGATCGCTGCACAGTATCACGGTTGTTAAGTGAATCTAGTCTCTCGTGGACTTGGCTAGTCACAAGGTCACTAAAGGGGATCACGTGATCCCGGGGACACTGCGACTGTCATAAATCTGAGTCAGTTGCCAACTGCATCTGACTTTTGATCACATGACCACGGGGGAACGCGGCAATTTTTATTTTTATTTTATTTTATTTTTTTAAAAAATGTTGTTTCGGATTCTTCTGCCCTGAAAAAAGCATGAAAACATGACTTTTTTTCCCTTCTTTTCCTTTTTTGCCCTTTTCTCCTTCTTTCTCTCGGCCTTCCAAAGCCAGCTTCCTTTTGTATTTTTTAATCTCATAATAAGATTTTGAAGAGAAAAAAGGCGAAGGCCTCGGCTGTCGTGATCTGTCGAAGCGAGCTGCAGCTCAGCACAAATGCCTCAACTCTTCAATAAAATTTGTTCGCCCAAAACAGAAGCTCCCTCAGCCGTATCTGATTCGAAGACAAGTCAGGAATATTTGATTTTATTTCCTTTCATTTATTTATTGGCACTACTGCCTCTCTAGACTTAAAAGTGGTTTCAGGTTTAAAAATATAGAAATGGCCACAATTAGGTAGGAAGATTTGGTCTAGTTCAGGGCTCTTCAAACTTGGCCCTTTGATGACTTGTGGACTTCAATTCCCAGAATTCCTCAGCCAGTGTGCCCGGCTGAGGAATTCTGGGAGTTGAAGTCCACAAGCAGGGGTCTTCCGACTTGGGCCTTTGATGACTTGTGAACTTCAACTTCCGGAATTCCTCAGCCAGCGTGCGTGGCAGAGGAATTCTGGGAGTTGAAGTCCACAAGCAGGAGTCTTCGGACTTGGACCTTTGATGACTTGTGGACTTCAACTTCCGGAATTCCTCAGCCAGCGTGCCTGGCTGAGGAATTCTGGAAGTTGAAGTCCAGAAGTCATCAAAGGGCCAAGTTTGAAGACCTCTGGTCTAGTTCCCAAACTAGGGGACAGTGAGTTCTAGTCTCGGGTCAGCCTTGGGTCAGCTCTCCTCCAACGATCCTGCAAGGTAGCACAGGCAGAACGAAAAAGGCAATGCCCAGGGTTGGTGGCAGAGATTATCTGGGTTGACCTCTCCTGCTTGACCAAAATTTGCACCACTTTGGTCACCTTTTTAAAAATTGGAGCTTTCAGAACAATGTTTCTGAACCCCAGTGACTAGAAGAGGAGTGGACTTCAACTCCCAGAATTCCCCAGCCTGGGAGTTGAAGTCCACCCCTCCTCACGTCACCGAGGTTTAGAAACACTGTCTAAGACAGTGGTTCTCAACCTGTGGGTCGGAACCCCACTTGGGGCCGAACGACCATTTCACGGGGGTTGCCAAACAATGCAGTCCGCCATTTTTTTCCCCTTTTCCTTAGCTGTGCTACTCCCTTTTATTCTATTGGCTTTTGAAAGCCAATCGAATAGACTCTCTTGAATAGAGTCTAATTCTATTGGCTTTCAAAAGCCAATAGGAATTGTCCAGGCTGTCTCTGCCCTGCTGAACCGGCCAAAAGTCCCATTCTGCAAATGGTGCTGCACCAGTTGAGTAGTCCTCGACTTACGACCAGTTGAGTAGTCCTCGACTTACGACCGGTTGGGGATCGCGGCATTAAAAAGGTTGAGAACCACTGGTCTAAAAAGCTGGAAAAAAAAATCCATCCTTTCAGAAGGAAACGCAAAGCCTGCCAGAAGGAAAAACTCCTTAAAGCCCAAAGCTTTTGTTTCTCTCAAAAATTCTGGGTTTGGGGTTGTTGTTGTTTTTTTTGTCTCTCAGCAGATTATTTCCCCTCCATCTGCCCTCTCCTCCCATCTCTGCCTTTATGATCTCTGCCTGATCCCCCCTCCCCCCACAGCCAGTCAGCTGGGCATACTGGGTTGCCCAGTTGACTCAGCCCTCCAATTTTGCTGAGCTCCTAGTTCTGTCTTCCGGGGAAAACCGTCGTTAAAAGGGGCTCCTCCGTGCCTTCTGAAAGCCACAGGATCCCTCCTGGAAGGGGGGGGGGGCTTTTGAAACTCTTCCCTAATCTCTCCCCCAAATAAATAAAATAAATAAATCTCTTTCCCTCCCCCCCCCTCCGCCAGATTTATTAAAAATCTGTGCAATTTCTCTTCCTGGCATCCAGCCCTACCCTCCAAAATAAAAGGAGAAGTAGGTATGGAGAAAGCGGACGTGGGAAAGCTTGAAAAAAAAAGGAAAGGAAAGGAAAAAAAAAAAACAAAACCCTGGAATCAGCAGAATGTAAATGCCAGAAACCACGTCTGGAGCTGGAGAGTGAGGGAAAAAAAATTTAAAAAATAAAATAAAAAAAGTAAAAACCCAAAATCTGTAGAAACGAAGGGGTGAGGGGAAAGGAGAAAGACACAAGACACCTCTGGTTGCCGATCCACAAATCAGAAGCGCTGCAGATTTGGCGGTTTGAGGCCTGCTTGAATAATCTTTTTTTATTTTCCAGGAATCTTGTTCTCAGCAGCTTTGAGAATTTACCCATCCTCCTTTCTCCTCCTGCAATTCCTCCCGTCTGGGTTTAGAAGAAATCATGAGGCTAGGAAAAAGTCGGAAGGTAAATAAAACCCCAGAAATGCTGAAGGGTTTCGAACAACGTGTCCGGAGGAAATTGGTGGCGTGCTAAAAGGAAATTTGCAATGACCCAGGAGAGTCTGGAGTCAGTGTGGAAAAAAAGCTGCCTTTTAATCATCCTGGAATATTCCAGGAATCTTGTTCTCAGCAGCTTTGAGAATTTACCCATCCTCCTTTCTCCTCCTGCAATTCCTCCCGTCTGGGTTTAGAAGAAATCATGAGGCTAGGAAAAAGTCGGAAGGTAAATAAAACCCCAGAAATGCTGAAGGGTTTCGAACAACGTGTCCGGAGGAAATTGGTGGCGTGCTAAAAGGAAATTTGCAATGACCCAGGAGAGTCTGGAGTCAGTGTGGAAAAAAAGCTGCCTTTTAATCATCCTGGAATATTCACCATATGTTCAGATTTGGGGCCATGGAAGCAGAGTCCTCTAGCACAGGGGTCAGCAACTGGTGGCCCTGAAGCCAAACCTAGCCCTGGGTGTAAATTTTTAAAAGCCCTCTGGGAAATAACCGAGTTTTCTCAGGGGGTTGAGGCAACTGAGGAGTGGAGAAATGAATTAAAGATGTAAATAAAAAGAAGAAGTTGAGAGGAGAAACAAAGAAAAGAGCAGCCCAGCCTGTTTGGGCCTTGCTCCGCCCAATGTTTAGGTACACCCTGCTTTGTGGGTGGATATTTGGCGCCAGTCTCGGCTCAAATGATCTTCTAAGATATCAATTTTACTAAAAGTTTCTCAAAGAACCCTAAAATCACCACAGAAGGAAGAGAGAGGGGGAGGGGGAGAGAGAGAGAAAGAGAGAGAGCGAGAAAGAAAGAGCGACAAAGAGAGAAGAAAGAGAAAGAAAGAGACAAAAAGAGAAAGAGAGAGAGAAAGAATGACAAAGAGAGAGTGAGTGAGAGAGAAAGAGAGAGTTGTAACTTCAAGGGCAGGTAGTCAATGGTAAGTCACTTTTTTGAAGTCCATCATAACTTTGATGAGAGAGAGACAAAGAGAGAGAAAATGAGAGAAAAACAGAGAGAGAGAGAGAGAGAGAGTTGTAACTTCAAGGACAGGTAGTCAATAGTAAGTCACTTTTTTGAAATCCATTATAACTTTGATGAGAGAGAGAGAAAGAAAGAGAAAGGGAGAGAGAGAGAAAGAGAGAGAAAAGACAGAGAAGAGAGACTGAGAGAGAGGAGAGAGAGAGAAAAAGAAAGAGAAAGAGTGACAAAGAGAGAGAGAAAGAGAGTTGTAACTTCAAGGGTAGGTAGTCAATAGAAAGTCACTTTTTTTGAAGTCCATCATAACTTTGATGAGAGACAGAGAGAGAGAAAGAGAGAGAGAGAAGAGAGAGAGGGAGGGAGGGAGAGAAAAAAGAGAGAAAGAGCGAGAAAGAAAGTTGTAACTTCAAGGATAGGTCGTCAATAGTAAGTCACTTTTCTTCAAGTCCATCAAAACTTCGATAAGAGACAGAGAGAGAGAGAGAGAGAAGAGAGAGAGAAGTAAAAGGAAATAGGAATGTTCTGTCTATAACTGGAAGGGACCTTAGAGGTCTTCTAGTCCAACCCCTGTTCCAGCAGGAAACCTTGTAAACATTTCAGACAAATGGTTGGCCTATCTTTTCTTAAAAACCTCCAGTATTGAAGCTCCCACAACTTCTGGAGGTAAGTCATTCCACTGATTACTAACAGTAACAGAATAACAAAGTTGGAAGGGACCAGAGAGGTCTTCTAGTCCAACCCCCTGCTCAGGCAGGAGACGCCATACCATTTTACACAAGTGACCGTCCAGTCTTTTCTTAAAAAGCTCCAGTGATGAAGCACCCACAACTTGATTGATTGATTGACTTTTTATTTACACCAATTTTTCTCAACTTCAAGAATTTTAAGATGGGTGGACTTCAACTCCCGAGTTCAACATGCTGGTGAGGGGAATTCTGGGAGATGAAGTCCATCCACCTTAAAGTTTCTGAAGCTGAGAATTATTACTGTTCTGTTTTGATCCATTTTAGAAAATATGAAGAGTATTAAGAAAGAAAAGCCGATCCTCCCCTTCCAATAAGCCGACATTCACAACCGGACCCTGGATCTGCTAAATTTCAACACGTGGTGTGTTTGTCCGCTCTTAACAATGCAATCTGCTCGTTCTGGGTTGACACTATGCTGGACACTGGATTATGAAACAAGCCAGCTAGATTCTCACCACCAAAAAATAATTTTATACTAAACAAGCCACCATTTTTCAAAAGAGGGTCAGGTTGCTGGATTTAATTTTCACTGCAGATCCCAGCAATCTCCCAAAAGTTCCAAAGGGCAGGTAGGTCAAAAAAGTCAATATGGTGGCCGCAATACTGAAAACCCAACCCTTTTCAATGTGCATCCCGAGGCGGTGCAATGTGTATCAAAGGGATGTGAGGCTTTACTCATGTTGGGGCAGCCATTTTGACTCTTTTGACTCTTCTGGACGTTCTACAAGAATCCTGGTCTTTTTTCACAAAACCTTTGCGTGCAGAAGGATGCAAAACAACACACCGAAGCATTAAAGCCAGGAATTATGAACATGGATGGGGACGAAGAAAAAACAGGAACCATTCCTGGCCCCCAAATGTCAACTCGAGTCCACAAAAATCCTACCTTGCAGGGTCGTCGTGAGACGAAGTGGACAAGATCCAGACGGCGCCCCTTGAAAAGAGGATTGCAGGATTGGTGTGTTGTTGGTTTTTTTACGATGGTCTATTTTGTTTTCCACTTAGGCAAGGGGCATCTTCTCAAGATGTTATTTTTAGGTGAACATTACATGTTAGAACAGTGGTTCTCAACCTGTGGGTCGGGACCCCATTTGGGGTCAAACGACCATTTCACGGGGGTCGCCAAACAACGCAGTCCGCCATTTTTTCCCCTTTTCCTTAACTATGCTCCTCTCTTTGATTCTATTGGCTGTTGAAAGCCAATAGAATAGACTCTCTCGAATAGAGTCTAATTCTATTGGCTTTCAAAAGCCAATAGGAATTGTCCAGGCTGTCTCTGCCCTGCTGAGCCCGCCAAAAGTCCCATTCTGCAAACGGTGCTGCACCAGTTGAATAGTCCTCGACTTACGACCGGCTGAGTAGTCCTCGACTTACGATCGGTTGGGGGGTCGCGGCATTAAAAAGGTTGAGAACCACTGTGTTAGAATGATGCGAACGTGTGAATGGAATGGCCCCGGTTTGCAAGCTGCCGAGGATCGTCTGACAGCGAACGGTCCACCGACCCAATCGATAAAACAGCGCAGAAAAGAGCACGTCCCCCCTTAATCGTAACCCATCGATCGACTAACATCAATTTCCGTACAGACATTGTCGATCGCGGGAATCTATTGGGGCTGCAGTACCCAGGGAGACCGTTAGGGGCAGCAAGACGGTGGAAGAAAGCCGAGTTCAATTGACATCGGTGTTTTGTTCTTCAAGCTCGGGTCCTTTAAGAAGCGTGGACTTCAACTCCCAGAATTCTCCAGCCAGCTACGCTGGCTGGAGAATTCTGGGAGTTGAAGTCCACGCTTCTTAAAGGACCCGAGCTTGAAAAATACAGCTTTTATAAGCAATTGAAAACAAGACTTAACTCCAGGACCTCGTGGGCGCCCGAAGGGGGCGCCAGGCGCTGCCCGACCACTCCAGCCCATCGGGGATCCTCCGGCCTCACTTTTAAAGGGCCAGCACTCCCTTTTTCCTTCCCGCGGTGGGCTCGATCCTTAATCAGAAGCCCCTCTTACTATTCCTTTCCACCAGGGGCGGGGGGGGGAGGTCCCTCCCACTCAACCCCGAGAGCCGCGCCCCCCCCCTCCACCCTCTCCGGAGGACCCTTTCTGGCTGCACCCACCCCCAAAGCCCCATTCCCACGACAGGCGGGACACACACACCCACCCCCCGCCCTCCCCTCATTGAGAAGGGCAGATCGGGGCTGGGGGAAGGAAGCCAAGCAAGCCCCTCTCCGCCCCCGCCCTCCCTTCCGCAGCCGCGATGCCCGGATCGAGGGAGGAGTTGAGTGCGTGTGTGAACGCAAACGCGGGATGGGCCCGGCCGGAGGAAGAGGCGGCGTCACGGCCAAAGTTGCCAAAGCCCGGAAGCGGCCGGAAGGAAACAAAAAAGTTTCCAAACAGCGCCGAAGGGAGGGGGAGCCCCCTCGCCAGTCGAACCTCCAGCGCCCAGCGCAGCCGGCGGACTCGGGGAGAGGGCGATCGCCAGCTGCGATGGGCCAGTGAAAGGCCGGCGGAGGCGGAAGCGGAGAGGGCCGGGGCTGGGGGGAGCGGGGGAAGCCTCCTCCTCCTCCTCCGGAGAGACCCCTTGGAAGAGCAGCGGCGGGAGCGAGAGACGATCCTTCCTTCCTCCAGCCGGGGGGCGATGGGTCCCCAGCAGCCCCTCCGGGCGAAAAGCAGGGGTCCCCCCTGCCTCCTTCTTGTGGGGCTCCTCCTGGGTGAGCGAACCCCACTTTCCGTCCCCTCTCTGCCTTTCCCACGCTTCCCCTGTATTTCCCACGCTTCCTCTGTATTTCCCACGCTTCCCCTTCCTTTTCCACAATTCCCTTGTGTTTTGCACGGGTCTCCTTCATTTCCCACGGTTCCCTTGTATTTCCCATGGTTCCCCTTCCTTTTCCACAGGTCCCCTTCCTTTTCCACAATTCCCCTGTATTTGCCATGGTTCCCCTCCATTTCCCATAGTTCCCCTGTATTTCCCATGGTTCCACTGCATTTTCAATGGTTCCCTTTCATTTTCCATGGTTCTTCATGATTGCCTTTCATTTCCCATGGTTCCCCTTCATTTTCCACAATTCCCCTTCATTTGCCATGGTTCCCCTTCATTTCCCATAGTTCCCCTGTATTTCCCATGGTTCCCCTTCATTTCCCACAATTCCCCTATATTTCCCATGGTTCCCCTTCATTTCCCACAATTCCCCTGTATTTCCCATGGTTCCACTGCATTTTCCATGGTTCCCTTTCATTTTCCATGGTTTTCCTGTATTTTTTATGATTGCCTTTCATTTCCCATGGTTCCCCTTCATTTCCCACAATTCCCCTGTATTTCCCATGGTTCCCCTTCATTTTCCACAATTCCCCTGTATTTCCCATGGTTCCACTGCATTTTCCATGGTTCCCTTTCATTTTCCATGGTTTTCCTGTATTTTTTATGATTGCCTTTCATTTCCCATGGTTCCCCTTCATTTTCCACAATTCCCCTTCATTTCCCATAGTTCCCCTGTATTTCCCATGGTTCCCTTGTATTTCCCATGGTTCCCCTTCATTTTCCACAATTCCCCTGTATTTCCCATGATTCCACTGCATTTTCCATGGTTCTCCTGTATTTTTCATGGTTCCCTTTCATTTCCCACGGTTACCCTTCATTTCCCACAGTTCCCCTGTGTTTCCCACAGTTCCCCTGTATTTCCCACAATTCCCCTGTATTTCCCACAATTTCCCTGCATTTCCCACGGGTTCCCTTTCATTTCCCGCAGTTCCCAATTCATTTTCCACAATTGCCCTTGATTTCCCATTGCTTCCCAGTCTGGTCGCTGGAAGATCTGCTTTGGGGCCAGGAGGCCACTCAACTTTCCTTTTCTCTTCCCTCCCCTCCTCTCTTCTCCTGGATCAGGGTCAGGTTGCAGAGGAAATATAACCTGCTTCCCCTCTCCCCCCCCTCTCCCGATTCGCAGAGCAGTGACATAAGCAGCGAGGGTCAGGTGTCAGGAAGGCAAAGATGGCCAACTTCTTAAGCGAGCGGCTTCCGGTTTTGTACTTTGTTTTGGCTGAAGAAGCAGCGGCTGGCAGCAGCCGGTTGATTCCGCCTTTCGCCCTCCCACACCTTTGATCTGTCGGGACAGGAAATGAAACTTTCTTCTCTTTCTTCTCATTTTTTTTCTCAGCAATCCAACCTTTCATGCTAACAAAAATGGGGCATTAAATGGCCAAAAAAAAAAAAAAAAAACAGCCAAAAAATCTGAATGCTGTAGGATGGATTGGAAAATTGATAATACTATAACAGAATAACAAGAGTTGGGAGGGATCTTGGAGGTCTTCTAGTCCAACCCCCTGCTCAGGCAGGAAATCCTATACCATTTCAGACAAATGGCTGTCCAGTCTCTTCTTAAAAATCTCCAGTCTTGGAGCGCCCACAACTTTTTGGAAGCAAGTCGTTCCACTGATTAATAAAAGTAACAGAATAATACAGTTGGGAGGGACCTTGAAAGTCATCTAGTTCAACCCCCTGCTCAGGGAGGAAACCCTCTACCATTCCAGGAAAATCATTGTCCAATCTCTTCTTAAAAACCTCCAATGTTGGAGCACCCACAACTTCTGGAGACAATTCGTTCCACTTATTGTTCTCACTGTCAGGAAGTTTCTCCTTAGTTCCAGGTTGCTTCTCTCCTTGATTGTTTCTCTCCTTGATTGTTTTCCATTGTTTTCTTGTCCTGCCTTCGGGTGCTTTGGAGAATAGGTTAACTCCCTCTTCTTTGTGGCAGCCCTTCAAATGTTGTTGTTAATTCGAAGTTGTGTCCGACCCATTGTGACCCCATGGAAACGTTCCTCCAGGCCTTCCTGTCCTCTACCATCTTCTGGAGTCCATTTAAGCTCACGCCTACTGCTTCAGTGACTCCATCCAGCCACCTCATTCTCTGTCATCCCCTTCTTCTATTGCCCTCAAATATTAGAATATAGCTATCATGTCTGCCCTAGTCTTTCTTTTCATTAAAGTAGACATCCCCAATTCCAGCAACCATTCTTTATATGTTTTAGCCTGCAGCCTTCTAATCATCTTTGTTGCTCTTCTCTGCACTCTTTCCAGAGTCTCAACATCCTTTTTATAGCGTGCTGACCAAAACTGGATATTGTATTCCAACTGTGGCCTTACTAAGCCCTTATATAGTGGTACTAACATTTCACGTGATCTTGAGTCTATCCCTCTGTTAATGCAGCCTATAACTGCGTTGGCTTTAACTAGGAAAAATAACCAGTTAAAAAAAAATGTAAAAACTCTTTTTTTGCCAAGAAAATAAACGGATCTCAGAATGAATAGGAATCAGAGCAAACTTTTAAGATTTTACCTCGATTTAAGCGAGCTCACCTAGCTGATCTCAGCAATGGGATTTTAAACTACTAGAAAAATATCTTGGGGCTATTTGGAAAGGAGGCCACTGAGCAATCACACCATTGGAGGCGGGGCTAGCTAGTTGAAAACAAATCCAGAGAAAATGACCAAGTGCCTTGGCATGACTGCAAAGAAATTTTTCGGGATGTGCTGTCAAACCACGAGCTCAAATCATGACCTCAAAGCTCCTAAGGGCCTTTGTGAGATGCAGCAAAAAAAGCAAATTACTGTAGAATAGTGTTTGTCAGCCTCAGCCATTTTAAATCGGGTGGACTTCAACTCCCAGAATTTTGGGAATTGAAGTCGACCCAACTTATCATGGCTGAGGTTGAGAAAAACTGGTCTAAAATGTAATTCATTTTGCTTTCTCTTAGGTGTCATTCAGGCTGTGGAAAGTAACCCCTCACGTACAGGTGAGTAAGACCGTAGTAAGGCGGGGGGGCAGGTTAGTAATAATAATTAGTGAAACTTACATGCTGCCTCCGAACTCCGGGAGGCACACAACAACGAAAGAAAAGAATTACAATAAAACCAATTAAAAATAAAAGCAACTGGGAGATCTTACCCTCCTTTGCCAAAATCCTGCTGGGTTTTCGTCATTCTTGAACCATGGCAGACTTGGGGGGGGGGTCCAGATCTGGGGGGGGGGGTAGGGAAACCTCATTGCAAAAAGCAGGAACTGTCCCAGAGAAAGTGCATTTTCCAAAGTAGTCCTCGACTTACAATTCATTTAGTAGCCATTTGAAGCTACAACGGCACTGAAAAAGGGGACATGGCTGTTTTTCACATTTATGATCGTTGCGATATCCCCCCGTGGATCAAAATTCGGACCCTTTTGCAACTGGTTCATATTTATGACGGTTGCAGTGTCCCTTTTTACGACCTTGGGGAGACAGGAAAATAAACCAAAAGGAGATTTTGATTATTTTTTTTCACACTTATATCTTCTCCCAATCCATTCCAAGAGATTACGAAAACAAGCAAGACAAACAGAATCAGTGCTTTTCTTTTTTTTTTTTAAAGCAAGGATGTGTTATACTTCAAGGAATTGATTGTGGACTTCAATTCCCAGAATTCCCCAACCAGCCATGCAGGCTGGGGAATTCTGGGAACTGAAGTCCACTCCTCTTCAAGGTAAGATCACTTTTAAGAATCTAAGAACATTTTTGTAAAAACTGAAGGCAAAAATAACCTTGATTTTTGATTTAAGCCTTTCCTTGTCAAGACAGAGTAAATCCTGTATAGTTCAGTGTAGCTGGGTATATATTTGCCTGCTATTTGTCCATTTAAGTAGTGTTTCTCCACCTCAGCAACTTTTAAGATATGTGGACTTCAACTCCCAGAATTCCCTAGCCAGCATGGTGACTGAGGGATTCTGGGAATTGAAGTCCATACATTTTAAAAGCTGATAAAGTTGAGAAGCACTGCCGTAAAGGAAATAATCAGTAATTAACACCACTAAGTTTGTAACTGATCGCTGCTCTTAAAAGATTTCTTTTATCCTTCATACAAAATGCTGCTTATTTATAGCTGTTTGGACATCCCATGTGCAAAACGTCCTGCTGTTTTGAAGTAAGGATGTGCTGCAATTCCAGGAACTGACTGGAACCTTCCTCAGCAACTTTCAAGACTTGTGAACTTCAGTTCCCAGAATTCCCCAGCCAGGCCACACATCTTAAAGCGGCTGTGATTAAGAAAATCCAGACTGGATTTCTACAATACCACATCCTCTTGGGACAAGGTTTAGAATAGGGGTCTTCAGACTTGGCCCTTTCATGACTTGTGGACTTCGACTCCCAGAATTCCTCAGCCAGCGTGCCTGACTGAGGAATTCTGGGAGTTGAAGTCCACAAGTCATGAAAGGGCCAAGTTTGAAGACTCTTGGATTAGAAAGTGGCACATGAGGAGAATCTGGGAGTGGCCAAAGAGCTAGAAAAATACAGAGTGTGCATCCTTCTCCTGACTTTCTTTCTCCACTTTGGCAGCTGTTTGTCCAGGTTATCCCGATGTCCGGAGAGAACCGCAAGGCCAAATCAGTAGCCCTTCCTCCCGGGTGATGACTTCCAGCAGCTGTACTTGGGTGATTGTGGGTGGCCCAGATGATATAATTTATATCGGGTGAGCAACTCTATGTCGAACCTGTGAATTTGCTTTAACGGAGCCTACAATTAATATTACGGGACCTGAAGCGGAGGGGTGTTGTTATTGTTGTTGTTTTCCAAACTCGGCAACTTTAAGAAGTGTGGACTTCAACTCCCAGAATTCCTCAACCATCCTGGCTGTCTGAGGAATTCTGGGAGTTGAAGTCCTTAGATCAGGGGGTCTTCAAACTTTGGCCCTTTGATGACTTGTGGACTTCAACTCCCAGAATTCCTCAGCCAGGCATGCTGGCTGAGAAATTCTGGGAGTTGAAGTCCACAAGTCATCAAAGGGCCAAGTTGGAAGACCCCTGCCTTAGATCTTAAAAGTTTGAAAAACACTGACCTTTCAATAATGACTTCCGGTTTAATCTTGATTCTATCCCTCTGTTAATGCAACCCAGCACTGTGTTGGCTTTTTTGGCAGCTGCAGCACATGGCTGGCTCATATCTAAGTGATTGTCTACTAGGACTCCGAGATCCCTTGCACAGTTGCTACTATTGAGCAAGGTACCACCTATACCAGTGATGGCGAACCTTTTAAAGACCGAGTACCCATACTGCAACCCAAAACCCATTTATGCAACATCAGGTGCTCGGTGGGTGTGGCCATTGTGTGGGTGTGGCCATTGTGTGGGTGTGGTCCATTGGGTGGGCGTGGCTGCAGTGATAACGGCAGACTGGGTGGGACTAAAAAATTCAGTCAATCAATTCCAACTTTGCAAGATCTTTTTTTTTTCCCTACAACAGTGGTTCTCAACCTGTGGGTCGGGACCCCATTTGGGGTCGAACGACCATTTCATGGGGGTCGCCAAACAAGGCTGTCCGCCATTTTTTCCCCCTTTTCTTTGGCCACGCCCCTGGCACCCAGTGATGTTTAAGTGGTTGGGGGTCACCACAACATGGGGAACTGTATTATGGGGTCGCGGCATTAGAAAGGTTGAGAACCACTGCCCTACAAGAAGTTGAAATTGACTGATTGATTGAACTTTTTTTTTTTGCACACGGCAGAGGCCTAAAGAAAAAGGTTTTATAAAACCCAGCTCAAGGTCTAGGACTGGGGCGACGGCGTGCATGCCCACAGAGAGGGCTCTGAGTGCCACCTCTGGCACCCGTGCCATAGGTTCGCCACCACTGACCTATACTGTGTTTCCCCAAAAGTAAGGCCTATACCAAAAATAAGCCCTAGCTTGATTTGGGGGGGGGTAATATAAGCCCTATCTCAAAAATAAGCCCTACTTTTGGGGTGAGGCACACACCTAAAAATCAAGCTAGGTCAGGCATGTGGGTGTGTGGATCTGCCTCACCCGCCACACACCCGCTTATTTGGTGGCCAGGCCTCTCCTCACCAGCCCACTTCTGCTTCTGAGACCTCTTCTGCAGCCAGGGCTGCATTTCTCAGTCACGGGCCTTTCCGGAAGGCCTGTGCAGCCAAGAACCGAGCTATGGGTTCTATCCGTGGCTCGATTCTGCAAGATCTCTGCAGCCGAGCATCAAACTATGGATTGAATCCATAGCTCGTTCCACGGCTGCTTAGGCCTTGTGGAAAGGCCTGACTGTAAAACGCAGGCCCGAATGCAGCTGCAGAACGTCAGCCCCAGAAGAAGTGGACCGGCTGGGTGGGGCTGTCAGTGCAGGAGGTGAGGTAAGGCCTATCCCGAAAATAAGACCTGGTGCCTCTTTTGGAGGCAAAAAATAAGACCCAGTCTTACTTTCGTGGGAAAACAGTACTATATCTGTGCGTTTGTTTTTTCTTGCTTAAATGTAGAATCTTACTTTTTTCACCATTGAATTTCATTTTGTTAGATAGCGCCCAGTGTTCAATTCTGTCAAGATCCTCCTGTATCTAAAGCCTGTCTTCTGGAGTGTTGGCTATTCCTGCCAGCTTGGTGCCATCTCTAGAAGACAGGTATCGCTGGACTAGAAGACCTGTAAGGACCCTTCCAACTCTATTATTCAGAACTCTGATATTCTGTGTTTGTCTGGGAAGATTTCAGATTAAGGGTGCAGTTAAACATTTGTCTGAAATGTTACAGGGTCTTCTGCCGAGTAGGGGGTTGGACTAGAAGACCTCCAGGGTCCCTTCCAATTCTGTCATTCTGCATTTTGTTACACATGTCGCTTTTTCAGCCTCCTGGTATTTTCATAAATGCCTCTCCAGGACTTCCACGAAGAAAAACAAATCCAATTTGGGTCTGGGGTCTTTTCATTTCTCCCACAGGTTCCAGCAATTCTTCCTTTCCTGCGGGCCAGAATTGCTGATCATCCGTGCAGCCAATCAGCCGTCCAGGAAAATGTGCGGTTACACAGCGCCGGAACCATTTCGAATAAAAGGAGGCAACGTGACCCTGACTTACAGCTGGAAATTTTGGGCGAGGAATGGATTTCAGCTGAAATATGAAAGAGGTAAGGCCAGACTGTGGGATCCCCAATTCTAAGACTATAATCTGAGACAGATCAGGGGTCTTCAGACATGGCCCTTTTATGACTTGTGGACTTCAGCTCCCAGAATTCCTCAGCCAGCATGCCTGGCTGAGGAATTCTGGGAGTTGAAGTCCACAAGTCATAAAAGAGCCAAGTTTGAAGACCCCTGATCTAAGGACTTCAACTCCCAGAATTCCTCAGACGGCCATGATGGTTGAGGAGTTCTGGGAGTTGAAGTCCTCAAGTCATAAAAGAGCCATGTTTGAAGACCCCTGATCTAAGGACTTCAACTCCCAGAATTCCTCAGGCGGCCATGATGGTTGAGGAATTCTGGGAGTTGAAGTCCTCAAGTCATAAAAGGGCCAAGTTTGAAGGCCCTTGGACTAGATCAGTGGTTCACAACCTGTGGGTCGGGACCCCATTTGGGGTCGAATGACCATTTCACGGGGGTCGCCAAACAACACAGTCCGCCAGACTCTTGAATAGAGTCTAATTCTATTGGCTTTCAAAAGCCAATAGGAATTGTCCAGGCTGTCTCTGCCCTGCTGAGCCCACCAAAAGTCCCAGTCTGCAAACGGTGCTGCACCAGTTGAGTAGTCCTTGACTTACAACCGGTTGAGTAGTCTTCGACTTATGACCGGTTGGGGGTCGCGGCATTAAAAAGGTTGAGAACCACTGGACTAGATTATAATAAAGTAGTCCTTGACTTAGGGTCACAATTGGGAGCAGAATTTCCGCTGCTAAGCAAGGGGGTTGATGAGTGATTCGTCCCCAATTCAATGAGCTGCTTTTTTTTTTTGGTCACGGTTACTGAGCGAATCGGTGCAGTTGTTAAGTAAATTGCACGGTCGTTAAGCGAATCCGGCTTTCGTCATTGACTTTGCAGGTCAGAAACTGGTTGGCAAGGTCGCAAAATAGCGATCATGTGACCCGGGACACTGCAACTGTCGCAGATATGTGGCCGTGGCCAAACAGTTGAATTTTGGTCATGTGACCGTTGGGGGATGCTTGATGGTCATAAGTGCGAGGAGGAGTTGCAAGTCCCTTTTTTCAATAAAATTGTCATTTGGAATGGTTGCTAAATGGATGGTTGTAAGTTGAGGACTTCCTGCAAAGTGGTTTTCCTTTAATGATGGTATCTCTAGAGAGGAATTCTAGACAGAAAAGGAAGTTATTTCTTAGGTCTCCTGCTACGTAATAAAAACGGTGTCATTTTTGTTTCTTGTCGTTTCCCTCTCTCTCTGCTTCAGAATCTAGAACACAGCCTGTTGTGTCATGCAACCGCACCTTGGACGACTTCTACGGGGTGATTTATTCCCCAGCCTTCGGCTCCTACTCGCATCTGGGAGCTGCCCATTGCCAGTGGGTGCTGGACGCCCACGACAGCCGCCCCCTCACCATTCGCTTCACAGTCCTTAACTTAGATATCGGCGACTCCTTACGGGTGTACGACGGGTCGCCCAACGGCCCGCTCCGCCCTCGCCTGCTGCGCAACTTGGATTATACCAGCAACAACAAGATTGTGTTGGTGGATTCCCCATCCAGCCAGGCATGGGTCGTCTACCAGGCGGTGCCCGGAACAGAAGGACGGGGCTTCAACGCCACGTACCACGTGCAAGGCTTTTGCGTGCCGTGGGACTTCCCCTGCGGAGGAGACAGTGGCGAGGGCGCCACGTGCTACACCACCGCCGAGCGCTGCGACGGAAATTGGGATTGTGCCAGTGGCGCCGACGAGGATGGTTGCCACGGCTGTCCACCGGGGCAATATCCCTGCGGTGGACGAGGCATCGGAGGCGCCGTCTGCTACAGTCCCGCCGACCGCTGCAATTACCAAACATTTTGTGCCGACGCCGCGGACGAACGCCATTGTTACACCTGCCAGCCGGGGAATTTCCGGTGTAGAGATGGCCGCTGCATCTACGAGAGCTGGGTGTGTGATGGGCAGGCGGACTGCGTCGATACCACAGATGAAGCGGACTGTTCCTACATCCTGCCCCGCAAGGTGGTGACGGCGGCCATCATCGGCAGCCTGGTATGCGGTCTCCTTCTGGTCATCGCGCTGGGCTGCACATGCCGTCTGTACGCGCTCCGGAGTCATGAATTTGGGTGAGGGGCCAATTGGGGGAAATCAAGGAAGAACGGTGGGATTTTGGAGGTGTGGTGGCTGGAAAGGGGGACGGGAATAGAGTTGATGTGCTAGAGGGGCCTTTTAGTACTGTCCATGGGGTTTTCATGGCAAAGATACTGGAGTGGTTTGCCGTTTCCTTCTCCAGTGGATCACATTTTGTCAGTCCCTTGGACTGCAAGGCGTTCAAACTGGTCAGTCCTAGAGGAAATCAACCCCAACTGCTCTTTATAAGGCCAGATCCTGAAGTTGAAATTCAAGTACTTTGGCCACCTAATGAGAAGGAAGGACTCACTGGAGAAGGGCCTAATGCTGGGAAAGATGGAGGGCAATAGAAGAAGGGGACAACAGAGAATGAGATGGCTGGATGGAGTCACTAAAGCAGTAGGTGTGAACTTAAATGGACTCCAGAAGATGGTAGAGGACAGGAAGACCTGGAGGAACGTTGTCCATGGGGTCGCGATGGGTCGGACACGACTTTGCAATTACAACAACAAAGCTAGAGGAGCCAATATGAAGAGGTAGGGCCCGGGTTGAGTGGACTAATGGGGCAATGAGTTGAATCAGTGGAGCGGTGCCCAGGGGATCATTAGTAACCCCTAGGGCTGTGTTTCATATTTCCCAATCTCGGCAGCTTTAAGAAGTGTGGACTTCAACTTTCAAATTTTTCCTTCCCCAAGTCTACTGGGGAATTCTAGAAGTCTATGCATCTTAAGGCTGCTTTAGACATTAAAAGTCTTCCAAGATTTAGAAATTTGAATATACCAACCCTGTGGGAATGAAGGACCCAGGGACCGAAAAGGAATTCCTCATTCTGGGAGAAACTGCGGAGATGAAAAAAGTAGGTTTTTAAGGAGATTCGCCCTCCCCAACTCAGCTATCCACCAGGAAGGTGAACACATTCCTTAGCATTGCCATGACACCTATGGAATTCTGGGAGTTGAAGTCCACACAGCTGGAGGATGCCCAGTTTCTCCCTCCTGCCTGTTACTTCCTTACCATCTTTACTCTTTAGTGGACCTCCTGTTTCCTTGACTTTTTGCTTGTTATTCATATGTTGAAAGAAACTTTTTTTGATCTTTGACATTTGTTGCAAGTCTTTGTTCATTCTGAGCCTTTGCTTTCCTGACTTCATCTTTGTATGTTCTGGCTGTCTGCTGATAATCAGCCTTAGTTATGTATCCCTCTTTCCATTTTTTTTGTACTTGTCCTGTTTGTCTTTCAGTTTGTCAGATCTTTGTGCAGCCATGCTGGTTTCTTCTTGAATTTCTTGTTTTTCTTTTTCAGTGGTATTGTGCTGGACTGGGCTTTTAGGATCACATTTTTCAGAGTTTATCAAGTTGATAAAGACTTGTTAAGAAAACAAGGAGGACAAGTGATGGGGAATCAAGGTTATGCTCCTAAGAGTGGGGCAAAGATTAAATTTCTTTGAATCCTCCTTTTTTAGGGTCTTGGCACCTATGTCCCGGATGGAGGCCCAGATGGTTCAGCGCCAGGCTCCACCATCTTACGGCCAACTCATCGCTCGTGGGGTAATTCCTCCGGTAGAAGGGTTCCCCATTGAGCATCCAAGTCAGGTAAGTGAGCCCTATACTCTTCACATATATTCCTCAAGACCATAGATCTCCAAACGTGGCCACTTTAAGACTTGTGGACTTCAACTCCCAGAATTCTTAGCAAGTCAAACTAGGAATGCTGGAAGTTGAAGTCCACAAGTTTTAAAGTGGCTAAGCTTGGAGACTCTGCTCAAGATCAATCTCGGAAGAGCACCGGTTCCCTCCTCATCCTCTTTCCTTAATTTCCTATCCTTATTTCCTGCGGTTGCTGAAAAACTCTCTAATGCAGTGATTCTCAACCTTTCTAATGCCGTGACCCCATAATACAGTTCCCCATGTTGTGGTGACCCCCAAGTGGGCGTGGCCACCAATAAGAGGGAGTAGGACAGCTAGGGAAAAGGGAAAAAAATGGCGGACAGCGTTGTTTGGCGACCCTCGTGAAATGGTCATTCGACCCCAAATGGGGTCCCGACCCACAGGTTGAGAACCACTGCTCTAATGTCTTCCATGAAATTATGTCTGAGAAGCAAGATATACAGATAGTCCTCACTTAATGACCGGTCACATTGTGACCATAACCCCCCTAAAGTACTTAAGATGTTCCCACCCACCCACCCACCCCCGCCATTACCCTGCAGTCACCCATTTTGGGTGCTTGGCTACTGGCTCATGTTTAAAACTGTTTGCAAGGTCTCTTGCAGTCACGTTATTTTTGATTTTTGACCTTTTTTTTTTCCTTTTGCACATTTTACTTCCAGTTATCCATTGGATCAAATGAATTTATTTAATGAGAGGGACCTCGGAGTCCTAGTGGACGATCGCTTAAACATGAGCCAGCCGTGTGCGGCAGCAGCCAAAAAAGCTAATACAATCCTTGGTTGCATAAACAGAGGCATAGAATCAAAATCACACGAGGTATTAGTACCGCTGTGTAAATCCTTAGTAAGGCCACACCTGGAATCCTGCATCCAGTTTTGGTCACCACATTACAAAAAAAGATGTTGAGACTTTGGAAAAAATGTAGGCAATAGCAGCTAAGATGAGTAAAGATCTGGAGCAAAAACATATGAAGAACAGTTGCAGGAATTCGGTATGTCTAGTCTAGAGCAGGGGTAGGCAAACTTGGCTCTTTTATGACTCGTGGACTTCAACTCCCAGAAATCCTGAGCCAGCCATGCTGAAGGGAAAGGGAGAGGTTTCCAAGCAGAGCCATGCTGGCTCAGGAATTCTGGGAGTTGAAGTCCACGAGTCATAAAGCGGCCTAGGCCTAGGCCAGAGGTAGGCAACCTTGGCTCTTTTATGACTCGTGAACTTCAACTCCCAGAATTCCTGAGCCAGCCATGCTGAGGGGAAAGGGAGAGGTTTCCAACCTGAGCCATGGTGGCTCAGGAATTCTGGGAGTAGAAGTCCACGAGTCATGAAGGGGCCAAAGTTTCCCTCATGCTCAGGAATTCTGGGAGTTGAAGTCCACGAGTCATAAAGTGGCTAGGCCTAGGCCAGAGGTAGGCAACCTTGGCTCTTTTATGACTCGTGAACTTCAACTCCCAGAATTCCTGAGCCAGCCATGCTGAGGGGAAAGGGAGAGGTTTCCAAGCTGAGCCATGGTGGCTCAGGAATTCTGGGAGTTGAAGTCCACGAGTCATGAAGGGGCCAAAGTTTCCCTCATGCTGGCTCAGGAATTCTGGGAGTTGAAGTCCACGAGTCATAAAGCGGCCTAGGCCTAGGCCAGAGGTAGGCAACCTTGGCTCTTTTATGACTCGTGAACTTCAACTCCCAGAATTCCTGAGCCAGCCACGCTGAGGGGAAAGGGAGAGGTTTCCAAGCTGAGCCATGCTGGCTCAGGAATTCTGGGAGTTGAAGTCCACCAGGCATAAAAGAGCCAAGGTTGCCTGGTCTAGAGGAAAAAAAAGATTGGGGGGACACGATAGTATTCCAGTATTTGAAAGGCTGCCACAAAGCAGACCCATTTAAAAACCATCATAATTCTGGGCTGAATTACAGTCATAAGTCAAGGACTACTTGTATATATATTCTGGAAAAAAAGGATGACTGTAGGGATGCCAGACCCATGGTCAGGAAGGCACTACTTGATTTGACCAATCAGGAATGCACCTGTAAAGTGGTCCTTTGATTAAGAAAGATCAAAAGATGAAGGTTGAACAACATTTCAAGAGCTTTGTAGAGCACAGAAGACAAGAATGCTTCAGTGGTGGATGGCAAGAAGGATGTATAGTTTATATATATATACTGCTCACAAAAATAAAGGGAACACAAACGTATAGGATCCTATACGTTTGTGTTCCCTTTATTTTTTTGAGCAGTATATATTATTGATTTTTTAAACATAAACACCTTAATATTTGGTAAATAGTGTATTGTCTGGACTTATATTTGCAAAGTAATCACTAACGATCCATTTCTATATTCCAAAGTCCACATAATAGCTTTGCTTGGTGTTCTCTTCTTCCAATAATATTCTCTTTGCCAACCTTGAATGGATACAATTCTTATTATTTTGATAGGTAACAATTAAAGATAAAGATTTTTCTAAACTTTCTACAAATAATAACCACATCAATATCATGCTTCTTTTCAATCCGGTCATCTTGGTTGCCTCGTCATAAATCCTGTTTACCATTCTTATTTAAGTTTGTTTCCCCTGCAATGTTCAAAACATTCTTACTGGATTAAAGTTTTCTCAAGGTTAATTACATTTAAGTATTTAAATCTTATTTTCCTCGTACAGGCCAACACTTTTACATTTATCTTGTCTTAAAAAGTAAAAGAGAGAGAGAGAGAGAGAGAGAAAGAAAAGAATATACTGTTTTTTGTGAAGTTCCTCCTTTGTTGGTTTTCCCAAAAAGTCATCAAACATTCTTGGCCCATTTCATGAGGACCCCAAAATTGTTAAGATCTAGTCCTTCTTTTTATGCTCTTCTGTGACCCAACCACAGTAATCACTTTTTAAGTTTCTACCTGGGAGAAATAGGACTATAGAAAATCCTTGACTTAACGACCACCGTTGACCCCAAGATTTCTGTTGCTAAGTGAGACAGTAAAAGACAGTTTTGCCCCATTTTGTGACCTTTCTTGCCACACTTGTAAAGCAAATCACAGCAGATGTTGTGACCCCGGGACGCTGCAACGGTCGTAAGTGTGAAAAATAGCCCTAAGTCACTTTTCTCCAGGGGCGTTCTAACTTCAAACGGTCACTAAACGGTTGTAAGTCAAGGACTATCTCAAATTCAACAGACAATTCCCAATTTCAGCCTTCTTCAGCTGGTGTATTTGGAATTTGTGAAGCTGAAGATCTAACTTTCTTCTGGGTTCTCGTTTCAGAATTCGGTGCTGGGGAATTTGCGATCTCTCCTGCATCTTTTTCGACGGGACCCCGCTAGCCCTCCAGGCGCCAGGGGGGTGCGTCGTCCCCGTCAAAGCCGCTTCATACGACGTCTGACGAGGCGCATGCGCCGATTGGGGCTACTCCCTCCTTCAGCCTCTTCTACCACGACTGCCACGGTCACCTCTTCCACTCCTGATGACTCGGGGGAGCCATCTCGTGGGGACGGAGATGCTTCTTCCCAGCTTCCGGAAGATCAACCGTCGCCTCTTCCCGTTAAGATCCCGCCAACTCCTGCCGAATCCACATCGGATCCTCACGTCTCAAATCCTACTCCACGGTTCACGGGGGTCATGCGTAGCCTCCGAGTCCGGCTTTTCTCCCCCGCGCCCACCTGCTCTGCGGAAGCTGGAGAGCACCTCCTGAACCCATCTCCATTTCCTGATGAGGAAGATGAAGTCCTCCTGGTTCCTCTGACGGATCCACAACTCGAGGACCTTCACGCCGCCGAGAACTGGGATACTGACGACGAACCTCTCCTGACTTGAAAATTTTTTGCTGGATGTGGCCTTTCGGAAATTTGTCACCAGCGACCGACAACGGACAGTCAAGCTTACTTTTCTTTCCTGCGGTTCCTTCCACAATTTCCCCCCCCCCCATCAAAAATGAGAGAAATCCTTGGCCGTTTAGATGGGGGAGAAAAATCAAATTGTTTTTCAAAAAAAAAATTATTTTTCTTCGCATTGGCGTTTTGACCCGAAGGACTGGTTTCTTTTGGCTTTTTTGAAATCCGTGGTTTTTTATTGATCTCCAGAGGGTTGGAGAAATATTCTTTGCCTCGCCAGATCAGCCATTTTCTTGGCTTCTTTAAATCTTAAATTTGTAGGAGGGATGATTGTCTTCTCCCATTGCCATTTTTCTTCTCAAGTAAAAACTTAGATCATTTTTTAGAGATTGTTTTTGATTCCTTCGGCCCTGAAGTGGGAGCTTGTGTCGAAAGTTATCAAAGTACCTGCGGGTGGCATTTTAAAGATTGTTCTTACGAAATGAGGAGGAGGAAAGAATGAAATGTGTTCTTTGGAGAAACACTGAAGTTATTTGCTTGACTAAAAAAACTAAGGAAGCAAAGATACAATCCAGAATAATCTTTAGCAACCTTAAGGCAGTTTCTCTAAGAGCAGTAATTTGATTTTTTTTTTCACCTCTAAAGGCAGTTCGTGGCAATTAGACCCTTCCAAACCGTCCATCGTGTATCGCAACTGAAGATTTATTTTGGTGAATTTATGGAAAGCTGAAAAAAAAAATATAATAATGCCACCGGAACTATTTTTTTTTTTTTCAAATCACGTTTTACGATGCAATCTTTTTTTTGCTAGCCAATCGTTCTGTTTGCGTTCCGTGGGAAGAGAATCCAAGATTTACAAAAATGAACAAAAAACCAAACAAATCCAAAAAGTGTGGGAGAAAAAAGAAAGAAAGGTTACTACTTGGAATCTTTTGTTGATAAATCTTTTGTAAGTAAATTATTTTTTAAAAGCACAGCCAATAGAAAAAAAGAAAAGAAATTTTGCACATGGAATGTCCAAATAGCTGTAAATAAGCAACGTTTTGTATGAAGGATAAAAGGAATATTTTTAAGAGCAGTGATGAGTTAAAAAAAATAGTGGTGTGAATTGCTGATTATTTCCTTTACGGCAGTGCTTCTCAATTTTATCAGCTTTTAAAATGTATGGACTTCAATTCCCAGAATCCCTCTGTCACCATGCTGGCTAGAGAATTCTGGGAGTTGTAGTCTACATATCTTAAAAGTTGCTGAGGTGGAGAAACACTA
This sequence comes from Crotalus tigris, assembly GCF_016545835.1. Lineage (NCBI taxonomy): Eukaryota > Metazoa > Chordata > Lepidosauria > Squamata > Viperidae > Crotalus > Crotalus tigris. The sequence continues at coordinate 123,880 of NW_024097794.1, forward strand.
CTTAAATGGACAAATAGGAGGCAAATATACACCCAGCTACATTGAAATAAACATGATTTAGTCTATCGTGAAAAGGAAAGGCTTAAATCAAAAAATCAAGGTTATTTTTGCCTTCAGTTTTTACAAAAATGCTCTTAAATTCTTAAAAGTGTTCTTAAATGAGCATTTGTCCGAAATGGTGTAGGGTTTCCTGCCTGAGCAGGGGGTTGGACTCTATGACCTCCAAGATCCCTTCCAACTTTATTATTATTATTATTACTTCTTTCACACCAATGATGTTTTTTCCCACTTTTTTTTCTGTATTTCAAATCCAGAATTCTCCAAAACAAAGCTAGTGTACGACTTATAAGGGATGAAATGGTCTGTTGCAGGAAAGCACAGGTAGTCCTTGACTTACGACGACAGTTGAGACCAAAATTGATGTTGTGAAGTGAGACATTTGTGAAAGTGAATTTTGCCCATTTTACGACCTTTCTTGCCTCGGCCGTTCCGTGAGTCACACGGTCGTTAAGTGAATCCGGCTTTTCCCCCATTGACTTTGCTTGTCAGAAAGTCGCAAAAGGGCAACCACATGATCCCGGGGCCGCTGCGACCGTCATAAATATGAGTCAGTTGTCAAGCCTGTGAATTTTGATCCCATGATTGTGGGGATGCTACAGCGGTCGTGAGTATGAAAAACGGTCATAAGTCACTTTGAACTGTCACTAAATGAACTGATGTAAGTCGAGAACTACTTGTATCCCACATTCAGATCATGGTTTAGATCGGGTTGGCAACCTTGGCCCCTTCATGACTTGTGGACTTCAACTCCCAGAATTCCTGAGCCAGCATGAGGAAAACTTTGGCCCCTTCATGACTCGTGGACTTCAACTCCCAGAATTCCTGAGCCTGCATGGCTCAGCTTGGAAACCTCTCCCTTTCCCCTCAGCATGGCTGGCTCGGGAATTCTGGGAGTTGAAGTCCACGAGTCATAAAAGAGCCAAGGTGGCCTACCCCTGGTTTAGATTAAATCCATTGAAATCCATATTAACAAATTAGGCATATTTTTTTAAAAAAAAATCTCAGCTTTGTTTACCCTGATGCTGACTGGATTCAACTCCATTATTCGAAATACACGTAGTCCTCGAATTATAACAGTTCACTTAGTGACCGTTGAAAGTTAACAACGGCACTGGAAAAAGTGACTTATGACCGTTTTTCACACTTACGACCGTTGCAGCACCCCAACAGGGATCAAAATTCAGACCCTTGACTACTGACTCACCTTTACGACGGTTGCAGTGTCCTGGGATCGCGTGATCCCTTTTTGCGACCTTCTGACAGGCAAAATCGATGGGGGAAAAGCCGAATTCACTTAACAACTGTGTTCCTAATTTTAACACCTGCGGAAATTCAGTTCACAAATGTGGCGAGAAAAATGGTAGAGTGCTGACTGAACAAATTTCTCCCTTAGCCACATAAATGTTAGGCTTGGCTGTGGTCGTAAGTCGAGGATTATCTGTACGGTCTGATTTTTTAAAAAATTATAATAAGAAGAATAACAAAGCCGTGTCTCGATTTTAATCATATTTTAGGCAAGAGGGGGAGGAAAAAAAGAAGAAGGAAAAAAAACCACCATAAAATCTATGCTGAATCTCTGCCCAGTCAGTTTATTTACCTTTATTTTTACAAAGCCCACAGAATGCCGGTAAAGCTGAACGTACATCGCGAGACAAATTGGAAAAGGGAAATGGTAAATTGTACCGTAATTTCTCCCAAGATGGGTAGAAATTTTTAAGAGCGGGAGAGAGAGACCTAGGATATTACAGGTGATCCTCGACTGAACGGTCACAACTGAGCCCAAAATTTATGTTGCTAAGTGAGAAATTTGTTAAGTGACTTCTGCCTTGTTTTACGACCTTCCTTGCCCCGGTTGTTAAGTGAACCAGTGCCGTTGTGAAGTTAGGAACACAGCTGTTAAGTGAATCCGACTTTCCCCCTTGATTTTGCTTGTCAGAAGGTCGCAAAAAGGGATCACATCACTCTAGGGCACTACAACCGTCATAAATATGAATCAGTTGTCAATCACGTGACCCTGGGGATGCTGCCAACGGTCGTAAGTGTGAAAAACGGCCGTAAGTCGCTTTTTTCAGTGCTGCTGTAACTTTGAATGGCCACTAAATGAACTGTTGTAGGAGTACCTCTACCGAGGTAGGCCAAATAGCGATCAATAATCTATTTTGCTTCTAACAGGAATAGGCAAAATAGACCGCCGTCTGTTTCTGATGGATTTCGTCACTGAGAAATTAATATGTTTTTTTTTTCCTCTCTGCCTCCAACGCCACTAACCCGATGGGAAGGTTTAAGTTCCCCAAATTAGCACCCCAAAATCAAATCCACTCCAAGCTGAAATGAACCCCGCTTTTTTTTTTTTAATGGCAGAGTGAAGCATGCTCCTTCCATGAAGCGGAAAAACGGAGGCCTTTAGCATCCTTGACCTAGTCTAGGGGTAGGCAAGCTTGGCTCTTTTATGCCTGGTGGACTTCAACTCCCAGAATTCCTGAGCCAGCCTGGCTCAGCTCGGCAACCTCTCCCTTTCCCTTCAGCCTGGCTGGCTCAGGAATTCTGGGAGTTGAAGTCCACCAGGCATAAAAGAGCCAAGGTGGCCTACCCCTGTTCTAGGGAGCGTCTCCCATAACTCATCCCTGGCTGAGGAATTCTGGGAGTTGAAGTCCACAAGTCGTCAAATGGCCAAGATTGGAGAACCCTTGTTCTAGGGCAGGGGTAGGCAACCTTGGCTCTTTTATGACTCGTGGACTTCAACTCCCAGAATTCCTCAGCTAGCATGAGGGAAACTTTGGCCCCTTCATGACTCGTGGACTTCAACTCCCAGAATTCCTCAGCCAGCATGGCTCAGCTTGGAAACCTCTCCCTTTCCCCTCAGCATGGCTGGCTCAGGAATTCTGGGAGTTGAAGTCCACCAGTCATAAAAGAGCCATGGTTGCCTACCCCTGAGCTAGTTCCTCGACCTACGGCAAAAACTGAGCCCAAAATCTCTGTGGTTCAGTGAGACGTTTGTTGCAGTGAGTTTTGCCCTGTTTTGCGACCTTTCTCGCCACTGTGGTTAAGCGAATCGCTGAGATCGTGAAGTCAGTGACACGGTTGTTAAGTGAGAATCTGGCTTCCCCATTGACTTTGCTGATCAGAAGGGCGCAAAAAAAATCTTGCCTAAAGTATGATGAAAATCAAGATGCCGCCTTATTATTATTATTATTATTATTATTATTATTATTATTATTATTATTATTATTATAAATCGGACCGTACAGATAGTCCTCGACTTACAACCACAATTGAGCCCGTTTACGTTGCGAAGCGAGAAATTCGTTACGTGAGCTTTGCCCCACATTATGATGTTTCTTGTCAGATATATTAACCGAATCGCCACAGTTGATAAAATAGGAATGTGGTTGTTAAGTGAATCACCGCAACTGTTAAGTCAGTCACACGGTCGTTAAGTGAGAACCTGGCTTCCCCATAGACTTTGCTCGGCCGAAGGTCGCCAAAGAGGATCACGTCTCACACACACACACACACATACACACACACACAGGGATGCTACGACCGTCATAAATAGGAATCAGATGCCCAGCTTTTGAATTTTGATCCTGCAAAAATCGTTAAGTGTGGAAAAACAGTCATAGGTCACATTGTAACTTTTGAACGGTCACTAAATGAATAGTTGTAAGTCGAGGACCGCATGTGCTGGTCCTCTGGGCGGCTTCTGAGATTCATGTCTGTCAAACTCAACTTGGAAGAGGCGATTGAAGTCGATTGTCCTGAAAAATAGACTTTTGGGACTGATCAATGAATTTATGATCCGACTGGATGTCCCGATTTTGCTCAGCCGCTCACCAAATCCTTCACGTGTCTCTGTGTTAACATGTATAAATTCATATATATATTGTCTATTATTTCTTTGGCTGGCAGAGGTAGTTAAGAAATCACTGAATCAGTGGCCACGTTGGTCATCCTGCTGTTTTGTTCCTAAAAAACGAGTGCGGGTAACAATGTTAGAGTATTTGCACTATTGTCTTTTTTGTTCGTGAGCTGTCACCACTAACCGAGGGCTGTTCGGTGTGTAATTTCACCTTCTGTTGCCTTTACAATTTTGCTAAGAGCTTTTTTTCTTTTTCCTTCCAAAAAGGATGTTTTAAATTGTTAAAGAATAAAGCCAATTTTCCTGTCCTCCTGTGTGCTCGGTGTGGTTTATTTACTTATTTTCTTTCAAATTCCTTTATTTAATGGTGGGCACTCCATCCCTGGAGGTTTTTAAGAAGAGGCTAGAACCAGTGTTTCTCAACCTTGACAATATTAAGGCATGTGGACTTCAATTCCCAGAATTCCACAGCCAGCTATGCTGGGCTAGACAGTCACTTGTCTGAGATGGTACTATAGGTTCTCCGGATTGAGTGGGGGGGCTGGACTAGAGGACCTCCAGGGTCCCTTCCAGCTCTATTCTATTCTATTCTATTCTATTCTATTCTAATTTTATTATTCTATTCTTATTTCTACTTCTATTATTTCTAATTCTATTCTATTCATTTTAATTCTATTCTATTATTTCTATTCTATTCTTATTTCTAATTCTATTCTATTATTAATTCTATTCTGTATTATTTCTAATTCTATTATTTCTAATTCTATTCTTATTTCTATTCTATTCTTATTTCTAATTCCATTCTATTTTATTCCATATTTTCTATTCTATTTCATTCCATATTTTCTATTCTATTCTATTTTATTACTATTCTGTTCTTATTTCTACTTCTATTATTTCTAATTCTATTCTTATTTTGATTCTATTATTTCTATTCTAATTTCTAATTCTATTCTATTATTAATTCTATTCTGTTCTATTCTGTATTATTCTATTCTATTATTTCTAATGCTATTATTTCTAATTCTATTCTTATTTCTATTCTATCCTATTCTTATTTCTAATTCTATTCTATTTTATTCCATATTTTCTATTCTATTTTATATTTATTACTCTATTCTATTCTATTATTTCTACTTCTATTATTTCTAATTCTATTCTGTTCTTATTTTAATTCTATTCTTTTATTTCTATTCTTATTTCTAATTCTGTTCTGTTCTGTATTTTATTCTATTATTTCTAATTTTCTTATTTCTATTCTTATTTTTAATTCTATTCTATTCTGTATTTTATTCTATATTCTATTCTATTCCTTATTTCTATTCTACATTTTATTATTCTGTTCTATTCGTTAGTAACAGCGTTGTTAAGTGAATCAGGCTTTCCCCCTTGACTTCGATTGTCAGAAGTTCGCAAAAGGGGATCACGTGACTCCGGGACACTGCAACCGTCATAAGTACATGCCAGTTGCCAAGCCTCCAAATGTTGATCATGTGACCACAGGAGAGGCCACAACGGTCGTAAATTTGAACTGGTTGCCAGGCGTCTGAACTTTGATCCCATGATCACAGGATGCTGCAACGGTCGTCACGAAAAACGGTCGTCGGTCACAATTTTCAGAGCCGTTGTAACTTTGAACGGTCACTAAACGAAGTGTACTTCTCAAGCATCTGCAAACAGGTTTCCCCAGCTCGCTCAGTCAAAACCCGGTGAACACCATTCATTATTTTATTTGGGGGAACGGCAATAGATCATAAGAGTTTGTATTTTGATGGGCAGAAACTGGAAGGAAAGGGGAGGGGCTGTGGTCTGCAGTGGGCGGGGCCATATGGCACCTGAGTGAATATTTGTTTATTATTTGGAATTTGAATACAAGGAGTTCTTGATTTATGACAAGAATTGAGGCTGTAATTTCAGTCCTAAGTCATGCTGGTTGCTAAGCTGGTTGCCAAAATGACCAGTCTACTCCATTTTACGATCCCCCCTTTTTTAGCGGTCATTAAACCAATCCGTTGTCCATCGTGGGCGTGTTTTGCTAGAAACTAGAAGTAAACACCAGTTTATGGCCGAAACATAAATTGTGGTTCTATGACTGTAAGATGCTGTGAATGGACGGACATAAATTCAGGCTGACTGCCAGCCACCTAAATCGCAATCCTGCCAGAAGCAACTGTCAGAATTCGAATCCAGGTTGCAAGCAGTCCTCTGGAGGCCTGTTGTAATTTCAAACAGCAACTACGCAACTGTCTATAAGTCAAGGACTACCAGTGTAGGGAGAAGTCAATCCCCATAATCACCCTACAGGTAGTCCTTGACTTACGACCGGTGGCTTAGTGGCCACTAAGTGGCTACTGTATAGTGATTACAAGAAGTGACTGCTGTCGACTAGTATTTATAAAAAGCAGCGACATCTTATTAGGAGTAGCTCTGCCCTGGTTCTGAAGGAGACAGCGAGTGGGAGTTCCTCAGACGTGGGGTCAGGCTGGATGGCCTTACCTTACCCTCTTTCTCAATTCTGATTACCCCCAGCTATCCCAGAAAAGCTATCCGCTCTTGCTTGTGGATGAGATGGAATTTTTAGTTCTAGTTCAGTTCATTCCCCGGGACCAAAAAAATCTCATTTATTCTTAGGTTTCCTTGCCACTTTAAATTGTCATGGCACCCGCTGAAATCAGAAACTAAGTCATTTAATTTGGAAGCAATTCACCCTGAAAGACCTCGATTTTAAGGGTGAGAGCCAAACGTGTCTTGTTCAAAACCGCAAAGCCTTCCCCCGAGACCCCGGTTCATGTAGTTCAGTGGTTCTCAACCTTTTTAATGCCGCAACCCCCAAGTAAGTCAAGGACTACTCAACCGGTCATAAGTCGAGGACTACTCAACTGGTGCAGCACCATTTGCAGAATGGGACTTTTGGCGGGCTCAGCAGGGCAGAGAGAGCCTGGACAATTCCTATTGGCTTTGGAAAGCCAATAGAATTAGACTCTATTCAAGAGAGTCTATCCTATTGGCTTTCAAAAGCCAATAGAATAAAAGGGAGGAGCACAGCTAAGGGAAAGGGGAAAAGAAAATGGCGGACTGCGTTGTTTGGCGACCCCCATGAAATGGTCGTTCGACCCCAAATGGGGTCCCGACCCACAGGTTGAGAACCGCTGATGTAGTTTTTTCCCCCCAGCCTGAAGGATTTCAGCCACTCCGGATTAAATTAGCTGGCGGCTGAAATCTGTGGCCTTCCATATGCAGCGTCCACTCTGGACTGGATCCAGCCTGTTGCCCTGCCAACTAATCAAAAATCTGGAGGACCAGCCCGGCAAGAATCCGGGGAGCATCCTAGCCATAGGCAGGCAAGGGGGTTATTTACACACACGCGCACACACACACACACACACACACACACACACACACACACACACACACCTTCAATCCAAAGCCACAGGGGGAAAAAAAGCCAGCAGGGCTGCAAACACCCGTCCGTGCATCCATTCACACATTACCCTGGTCCACAGCTCAGCTTCAACCCTGATTAGCTGTGTCTCCAGGCTGAGCTGGGAACAGGGGTGGGCATTTCTCTCTAATTGTCTGGCAGGCATTAATTATGCCTCATTAGTACCTTCCCACCCACAACTAACAGTATAATTCTCCCCTGTGGCCTAATTAGATTGAGCCGCTAAATCAGCATCTTTAAAGAGAAGGGCTCTTCTCTTGCAGGCAACCGTGTCCTCCTTCCTCCTCCTCGCTGCCCATCTCAGCGAGATGGCCCCTTCCTATATTGACGGAATCAGTCGATTCATTCCCCAGGAGGAAATAAATAAAATTTTACTGGGTTTTTTTTCCCCTTGGCCTCCCTGTTTGGGCTGTTAATTTAGCCATCCGTCCCTTTGCACTCCGGCGATTTAAAGTAGCCGCGTCAGGCTGGATATTCGTAGTCTTTTTTCAACCTTGCATTTTAGTTCACTTGGTGGCCATCCACCTTTTCTTCGGCAACTTCTTCTCTCCTGCCTTTTGCTTTGGTTTTAGATTTTTTTTTTAACTTTTAAAATTATTTTGTATAAATCACACCAGGGGGTGAACGTCTCTGATGCTCCGTTCTCCTCTTGTTTTCCTCCAAACAACCACCCTGTGAGGTAGGTTGGGCTGAGAAAGAGCGATTGGCCCAAAGTCACCCAGTCGGCCTTCATACCAAAGATGGGACTAGAACTCACCGTCTCCTGGTGATTGGCCCAAAGTCCTGCAGCCTGTTTTCATGGATGAGGCGGGACTAGAACTCACCATCTCCTGGTGATTGGCCCAAAGTCCTGCAGTCTGCTTTCATGCCTAAGGCGGGACTAGAACTCACCCTCTCCTGGTGATTGGCCCAAAGTCCTGCAGCCTGTTTTCATGGATGAGGCGGGACTAGAACTCACCATCTCCTGGTGATTGGCCCAAAGTCCTGCAGTCTGCGTTCATGCCTAAGGCGGGACTAGAACTCACCCTCTCCTGGTGATTGGCCCAAAATCCTGCAGCCCGCTTTCAGGGATAAGGCGGGACTAGAATTCACCGTCTCCTGGTGATTGGCCCAAAGTCCTACAATCGCCTTTCAGGGCTAAGGTGGGACTAGAACTCACCATCTCCCAATTTCTAGCCCGATTCCTTTACCATTAGACCAAACTAGCCCTCTCAAAATTGTACTAACACACAGTTGTAAGATACGCTGGATAAACCAGGTTTTCAATTTCCTCTCTCTTCTCTCTCCTTCTAACCGTCCGTTTCTCAACCTGGTCTCCCCTCCTGTGTCTGTCAGTATACACCCATGCTCTCTCGGCTTGTGTGAGACTTTGTAGAAACCACAAAACAGGCAGTCCTCCACTTAACGACTGCAACTGACACCAGGATTTCTGTCGTTAAGCCAGGCCGTGAAGTGAGTGGCACCAGATTTTACAACCTTTTCTCCAACGGTCGTTAAGCGAATCGCTGCGGTCCGTTACTTGACTCATGCAGTCGTTACATTAATCCAGCATCCCCCCGTCCATTGACTTTGCTTGTTGGGAAGGTCACAAATAACAGCCACACAACCCTGGGGATTCTGCCCCCGGTTGCCAAGCGCCCAAATTTTTGATCACACAATTGTGGGCACACTGCAGTGATTGCAAATGCGAGAACCAGTTGCGAGTCATTTTTTTTATTATTAAAAGTTTTAAAAAATTTATTACAATATAAACCCCCCCACCCCTCACCCCTTCCCCCCTCCCCCACTTCCCAGAGCTGATTACAGGGTTACAAATAAACAAACATAATCTAACTAACATAAACCAACTATACTATCAATCAAAACCATAACACACTTTTAACTCCTTCTCAAAACAAATATTAACAAATTAAAACAAAAATAATAATATAATTAAAACTATTAATACTTATCTAAAATCTACTCAAAAGCAAGGTAATACTTTTCAGTTTCATATTTCTTTTGAATATAATCAATCCATCTTCTCCAGTAAGTCATTTTTCAGTGCCGTTGTAACTTTGAACGGTTGCTAAACGAGTGGTTGTAAACTTTTGGACCCCTTGCAGTAGGGATCACAAAGAACTTGACACACATCAAATCAAACACAATCTGCGATAGGTAAACGCAGTCATAGTCCAACTGTCTTTTTCCTGCAATCCATAATTCTTGACTGGGCTGGAACATAACTTGGCTCACTTTTTTGAGTTACCTGCAGAGTTGTTTTTTTATTATTCAAGGGGCCCTTTCTATTGTCCCAGAATCCTTTGTTCCCCCCCCATTCACATGGCCAATTGCAATTCATTCCCCAACTCCAGCCAGATGGCCGACACCACCCCGCTCTCCTCCAGGAAGCTATGTTATAACCGTGGTTTGCAATCATGAAGAATTGTCTAGAGCAGGGCTTTTCTTTTTTTTTTCTTTTTTCTTTTTTTATCCTCTGTTTCTTTTTTTTTAAATTAACATTCTCCTTTATACAGCACATATTCAGCAGACTATGTCATTTTTATATACTATGGATCTACATTCTATACTATATATACACTATATACATTCAATCTAACCCACAATAACCTAATTTGCACAATAACCTTATGTATATTTCCAATTTTTGTTTCTATTGGCTATCCAAATATACCAATTTTCCCAAACCGCATAAAATTCCGAATCATCTTTTTCTTTTAATTCTAAGGTGAGTTTGTCCATCTCGGCACATTCATAAATTTTCTGAATAATCAACCCCTCTGGTGGTATATTGCATTCCTTCCAATATTGCGCGAATGCAATTCTTGCCGCAGTTAGTATATGTTAAAATCAGATATCTTAATTTCTTTTTAAATATTCCCAGGAGAAATGTTTCCGGATTTAATTCGATTTGACATTTTGTTAAGTCTTGTAGCCACCCTTGTATTTTAATCCAATATTTTTTCGCTTCAGGGCATAGCCACCAAGCATGGGCAAAAAACATAGGGCACAATATAGAATTAGAAGATTGGGAAAGAATTTGGAATAAAAATCACAAAATAACAAAATCCGGTGCATGTAAGGAAAATCAATATGAAATGCTATATCGTTGGCAACTAGCCCCTGCAAGATTAGCCAAAATGTATCCGAACCGAAGGCCAAATTGTTGGAAATGTAATTATCGTAGAGCAGGGCTTCTCAACCTTTTCACCATTGTACCACTTTTAGGATATGGCAACATCCAAGTACCACCAGCAAGGTGTGAAAAACTTGATGACCGCCCCCCAAAAAGTGATAAAGTACAGATAGTTCTCGACTTACAACAGTTCGCTTAGTGACTGTTTGAAGTTACAATGGCACTGAAAAAAGTGCCCCCCAAACCACAGCTGAGCAAGACACCTGCCTGCCCACCTGGTGGCGTTCTTCCTCCTGTCCGAGGTTTTCATTGTTGTGAGCATTTCTGTTGAGGATTGGCAACGGAGGTGGGGTGGGGGGGGTGTTTGGTTTTTATTCCCCCTGTCTGCTGGGTGGTTGCAGCAGGTTTTGGTCACTTCCCATGACCCTGGGACACTGTGACCGTCATAAATATGAATCAGTTGCCAAGCATCTGAATGTAAATCACAAGACCCTGGAGAGGCTGCAACATTCCAGCTGATTGGCACTTCTTCTGGGCTCAGCAGAAGCGCCAGGATCAGTGCCGAGCTCCAGCTGGATGCTGGCGCTGATCCTGGCGCTTCTGCTGAGCCCTGACAGCCCTGCAGCTCCAGCCGTCTCTCGCTCAGACTTGTGCGGGGCTGCCACCGGTTCAGCTCATTCCCCTCCCTTGCTACCAATTTTCTAGGATGGTCGCGTACCACCTGCCAGGTGCCAATGGACCACAGGTGGTACCCGTACCACTGGTTGAAAAGCCCTGGTCTAGATCCACATCAACCGCCAAGCCGTACCCTGGGCTGATAACTCCCAAGAACAAGATTCACAAGACGACCCCCCCCCCGATAAGGTGGAACGAAGCAAATTGCCTTGGGGGCTTAGTGTGAAGACCCCCACCCCTCCCCATGCTGGCAGACCACCTTCCTTCTCTCTTTTCCTCTTGGCTTGTCTGTGATCTCTCCCACCACCCTGTTTTTCACTCCCTCGATTATAACCCATTGATCGATGCGTCCTGGTGCAGATGTTTCAGAATATTCAGAATCAGAATAGAGCTGGAAGGGACGGGGTGGTGGTGTCTTCTAGTCCAGCCCCCTGCTCAAGCAGGAGACCCTATATCATTTCAGACAAGTGACTATCCAGTCTCTTCTTAAAAACCTCCACAGCTTCTGGTGGCCAGCAGTTCCACTGGTTAACTCTCCTTGCGGTTAGGAAGTTTCTCCTGAATTCCAGATTGCTTCTCTCCTTGATGAGTTTCCATCCACTGTTTCTCGTCCTGCCTTCTGGTGCTTTGGAAAATAAGTTGATCTCCCCCCACCCTTCTTCTTTGTGGCAGCCTCTCAACTACTGGAATACTGTTATCGCAGTGGTTCTCAACCTGTGGGTCGGGACCCCATTTGGGGTCGAACGACCATTTCACGGGGGTCGCCAAACAACGCAGTCTGCCATTTTTTCCCCCTTTTCCTTATTCCCTTTTATTCTATTGGCTTTTGAAAGCCAATAGAATGGACTCTCTTGAATAGAGTCTAATTCTATTGGCTTTCAAATGCTAATAGGAATTGTCCAGGCTGTCTCTGCCCTGCTGAGCCCGCCAAAAGTCCCATTCTGCAAACGGTGCTGCACCAGTTGTCCTCAACTTACGACTGGTTGAGTAGTCCTCGACTTACGACCGGTTGGGGGTCGCGGCATTAAAAAGGTTGAGAACCACTGTGCTATCGTGTCACACCCCTAGTCTTCTTTTCTCTCGGCTAGCCAAACCCAATTCTTCCTATGTTTTAGTCTCCAGACCTTTCACCATCTTAGTCGCTCTTCTTTGCATTTTTTTTCCCCAAAGTCTCAACATCTGTCTTCTAATATGACCAAAACTGGATGCAGGATTCCAGGTGTGGCCTTATTAAAACTTCCCTGCAGTGACAGCTTTCCAAACCCCTTTATTATACCTTCCCTAGCGATCTATCTCCTGATCACACACACACACACACACACACACTGCCGCCTTCCATCTGGTGATGCTCCTTCCTTGGGGGGGCGGGGGCTCCTTCCAGATCTCCTCCAATCACTTCCAGTCCCTCCAGCTTCCTCCAAGCTGGAGCCTCAGCCAGAAACACACCCCCCTCGCCTGGATCTACCTGCCTGTCATCTCCACACACCCTTTTGGCTAACTCCCTTCCTTCCTTCCTTCTTTTCTTCCCTCCTTCCTTCCTTCCTCCCTCTCTGGGCTGAAGGGAACGGCGGGGGCGTACCTGGATTCCCTCCAGCTTTTTTCTCAGCAGCGTGCGCCAAAACACCCCCCCCAAAACCCCCCAAAAGCAAAAAACCCACAACCCAGGGAGGTGCGGAAAACAGGTGCGTTTGGAGACACGAGGTGGGCAGGGCAGCCTCCCCGTTTGCAAAAGCACGGGGGGGGGAGTCTCTCTCTGGTTTTTGTCTTGCCCCCCCCCACCCTTTCTGGGGAGGGGGAATGAGGAGGAAAGAGGGAAGCCCCTTTAAAAAAAGGGGTGTGTGGGGGCGGCTGGCCATTCCTTCCAGAGCACGCAGGAAAGCCATCTGGCAAAGCCAGGGGCCATCTCTTTCCTCTTTCTCTGTTTCCCCCCCCCCTTCCATCCCTCTTTTTTTTTTCCTCCTAGATCTGCGAGACGGTGGGGGGGTGGGGAAGGGGTGGGGTGGGGTGGGGGGTAAGTGGGGACAAAGGAGAGCCCCACCCCCGAAGAAAAGAAAGGAGGGGGGGAAACCCTCTGGCAAGGATTTGGGGAAGGAAGGAAGGAAGGAAGGAAGGAAGGAAGGAAGGAAGGAAGGAAGGAAGGAAAAAAAGGAGCCACGGTTCGCTTTGGGGGGAGGGGGCGCCTAGGAAGCGCAGCGAGCAGCCAGCGATCCAGCGGAGAGCTTTGTGGGGGAGGGGAGTGGGGGGGGAGGATCGAGCGGCTGGTGGGATCCAGGTGCCAGCCGGCGTGGGTCCCCGGGAGAACGTGGCAGATCGTGGGTGACCAACAAGGGGGGGGGAAGCTGGGGAGGGGAGGGGAAGGGGCTGGCGAGGAAGCCGCTGCCACCTGGAGCTGGCAGGTGGCAGCCAGCCATCCGAGGTAGGTGGGGGCGGATGCTGAACGCTTCAACCTCCCCCCCCCCACACACACACCCGCCGGCAGCAGCCCTTAATACCAGACGCTTTTGGCTTTCTTTCTTTCTTCTTTCTTTCTTTCTTTCTTTCTTTCTTTCTTTCTTTCTTTCTTTCTTTCTTTCTTCCTTCCTTCCTTCCTTCCTTCTTTCTTTCTTTTAGCAAACTTCGCAACACGTTTGCCACCCGCGATCGAAAGCGTTCTGGGGTCGTGCACGAAGCCGCGACGGGTGGGGGCGGGTGGGGTGGGGGGCGGGAGCAGAGTGTGGCCCCCTTTTGCCACGCGCGGGGCTGTGGGGGGTTTGTCAGCTGGCAGAAAAGGCTGGCACAAATTTAAAAAAGGGGGAAAAAAAGAGGCTAGGAAAGCCTCAGCCAAAACAGGCGAGAGGTCTAGTCAGGGGGACGAATTAAATTCAGGAGGTTGAATTGGATCCGTCGTCCTTTCAGGTGCCTTTAAAGTGGGGGGGGGACCTGAATTTCCCTCGCTCGCTTTTTCTTTCTTCCTTTCTCTCTTTCCCTCCCCCTCCCTCTCTCTCTCTCTCTCTCTTTCTCTTTCTCTCTCTCTCTGCCTCTTTCTCTTCCTCTTCCTCTCTTCCTCGCTCTCTTTTTCTCCCTCTCCCTCTCTCTCTCTTTCTCTCTCTTCCTCTCTGTTTCCCCCTCTTTCTTTCTATCTATCTCTTTCTCTCTCTTTTTCTCTTTCTCTCTGCCTCTCTCTTTCTCTTCCTCTTCCTTTCTTTTTCTCCCACTCCCTCTCTCTTTCCCGTTTTCTCTCTCTTCCTCTCTTTCTCCCCCACTTTCTTTCTATCTTTTTCTCTTTCTTTCTCTGCCTCTCTCTTTCTCTTTCTCTTCCTCTCTTTCTCTCTTCCTCTTTTTCTCCCTCTCTCTTTCTCTCTCCCTTTTTCTCTCTTTCTCCCCCACTCTCTTTCTATCTCTCTTCCTCTTTCTCTGCCTCTCTCTTTCTCTTCCTCCTCTTTCTTTCTTTCTTTCTTCCTCTCTCTCTTTTTCTCCCTCTCCCTCTCTCTTTCTCTCTCTCTCCCTTTTTCTCTCTCTTCCTCTCTCTTTCCCGTTCTCTTTCTTTCTATCTTTCTCTTTCTCTCTTCCTCTCTCTCTCTCTTTCTCTCTCTCTCCCTTTTTCTCTCTTCCTCTCTCTTTCTCCCCCACTCTCTCCCTCCTTTCTCTCTTTCTTTTTTCTCTCTTTCTCCCTCCCTCTCTCTCCTTCTCTCTCTCGCCCTTTCTTTCTCTCTTTCTCTCCTTTTCTCTATCTCACACACCCGCAGACACACGCATACACACACACACACACACACAGAGAGAGAGAGAGAGAGAGAGAGAGAGAGAGAGAGAGAGAGAGAGAGAGAGAGAGAGAGAGAGACGCCCTTTATACTGCCCTGTTTCCGAAGCTCTTTTCTTAAGCTGCTCCCGGCGTGGTAGTTAAGAGAGACCACCAGCCTGTCCGCTTGGATTCCAAAAACCGTGACGGCCACAAGTAGAGCAGTGGGTGCAAGCCCGGCCTTGGGGGGAGATGTCTGTGGAAAAGCCCACCCTGAAGGTGTCCGCAAGTGTCTCGGGAGGCATGGCTGGAAGCAGGTAGGAGTCGGCTGTGCGAATGGCAAAACCCGTGTCTCGCGCCCAAGATGCGGGAGAAATCCCGTGGAAGGTTTTATAAAAGCCTTTTGTGTGTGTGTGTGTTTTGTGTGTGGGGGGTTGTGGGGGGCCTTTTGAACATCCTGGATGGCGGTGCCTGCCTTTCTCTCTTGGGCACGTGGAGATGCTCAAACCCGTGTCTCGCGCCCAAGATGCGGGAGAAATCCCGTGGAAGGTTTTGTAAAAGCCTTTTGTGTGTGTGTGTTTTGTGGGGGGGGGTTGTGGGGGGCCTTTTGAACATCCTGGATGGCGGTGCCTGCCTTTCTCTCTTGGGCACGTGGGGATGCTCAGCAGCCTGCTGGAACTGGGGTGGGTGGGGGTGGGGGCGTTTGCTTCTGCGGCCCGTAAAGTCGCCTTCTCGGCTGCTTTTGTGCGGAGACCCCCCAACAAAGGACAGCCGATGCCACGGCTTGTCGCTGGGAGGTTTGATGTGCAATTGCCAATAAAGGAGAATATTTGAAGCTCGGGGTTGAAAATGAAGGGTCCTTGGTGTCCTCTGAGCTTGCCGGTTCCCTTGCAGACGTTTCATGGCCCAACTAGGTGATATCATCAGCGTTCGAAGGAGTGAGGTTTATGGGGAGCGGGAGAGGGAGGGGGAGGAGAAAGACTGTGGGGTCCTTGGTGCTGTCTGAACTTGCTTGTTTTCTTGCAGACGTTTCATGACTCAACTAGGTAACATTAGTGCTAGAAAGGAGAGATTTAGGGAGGGAGGGAGGGAGGGAGGGAGGAGGAGGAGGAGGAGGAGGAGGAGGAGGAGGAGGAGGAGGAGGAGGAGGAGGAGGAGGAGGAGGAGGAGGAGGAGAAAAGACTGTGGGGTCTTTGGTGTCCTCTGAGCTTGCTGGTTTCCTTACAGACGTTTCATGGCCCAACTAGGTGGTATCATCAGTGCTGGAAGGAGTGAGGTTGGAGGAGGAGGAGGAGGAGGAGGAGAAGGAGGAGGAAGAGGAGGAGGAGGAAGAGGAGGAGGAAGGCTGTGAGATCCTCAGCGCCCTCTGAGCTTGTTTGTTTCCTTGCAGACGTTTCATGGCCCAACTAGGTGGTATCATCAGTGCTGGAAGGAGTGAGATTGGAGGAGGAGGAGGAGGAGGAGGAGGAGGAGGAGGAGAAGGAGGAGGAAGAGGAAGAGGAGGAGGAAGGCTGTGGGATCCTCAGCGCCCTCTGAGCTTTCTGGTTTCCTTGCAGACGTTTCATGGCCCAACTAGGTAATATCATCAGTGCTGGAAGGTTTGAGGAGGAGGAGGAGGAGGAAGAAGAAGAAGAAGAAGAGGAGGAAGAGGAGGAAGAGGAGGAGGAAGGCTGTGGGATCCTCAGCGCCCTCTGAGCTTGTTTGTTTTCTTGCAGACGATTCATGGCCCAACTAGGTGATATCATCAGTGCTGGAAGGAGTGAGGTTTGAGGAGGAGGAGGAAGCTGTGGGATCCTCAGTGCCCTCTGAGCTTGCTTGTTTCCTTGCAGACATTTCATTCCCAAACTAGGCAACATCCTCAGTGCTAGTAGTGCACTGTGCACAGTGTTGTGCGATTCTTTTGATCGGTGCAAAAGACGCGTTGGGTTTGAAGGCAGAGAGGCCTGTGTGCGCTACCCCGGGTACCCATATCTGTGTGAACCCAGCAAACGGGTGGCCTCTGTGAGTCCGAAGCTGGCCTGGAGACAGATGGAAGTCTGGGCACCGCTGCTCCATTCTGCATCTTCCTTGCAAAAGAAACACAAAGATTGGGCATTGTGTAGAGGCTTTTGTGTACTGCTGTGTGTGTGTCTCTGTGTGTGTGCATGTAAACCAGGACTGGGTTTGGGGGAGAAAGTCTAATCCCCGCTGCTTGCCAGAGCCTGCTGTTGTGCAGTTACCGCAACGGGGATGCGATATGAGCTGGGCTAGCTGGGCTTCGGTGTGGGTGGGTGTGTCTGTCCTGCGTGGATTTATTTTGCACCCGGACGATTTTGGAAATGCAAAAGGGAGGCACTCGAAGTGCATTCATTAACTCTGTTTGTGTGTTTGTGTATGTGTGTGTGTATGTGTGTGTGAGAGAAAGAGATACATGGTTGTGGTTGGAAAAGAGCAGAGGCATGCAAACCCATTGTGTAGATTTATTTATTAATTTAGAATTTCAAAGCTGGCAATTTTTATTCTATCCGCTTCGTGCTCATTGATTTCTTCTGCTAATGCAGGGGTTCTCAACCTTTTTAATGCCGCGACCCCCAGCCGGTCGTAAGTCGAGGACTACTCAACCGGTCGTAAGTCGAGGACTACTCAACTGGTGCAGCACCGTTTGCAGAAGGGGACTTTTGGCGGGCTCAGCAGGGCAGAGACAGCCTGGACAATTCCTATTGGCTTTGGAAAGCCAATAGAATTAGACTCCATTCAAGAGAGTCTCTTCTATTGGCTTTCAAAAGCCAATAGAATAAAAGGGAGGAGCACAGCTAAGGAAAAGGGGAAAAGAAAATGGCGGACTGTGTTGTTTGGCGACCCCCATGAAATGGTCGTTCGACCCCAAATGGGGTCCCGACCCACAGGCTGAGAACCACTGTGCTAATGCATTTCTGGGAGGGCCCCTGTGCTTTGTCAAAGATGTGCACTACAGGCAGAAATTCAACTGGGGAAGCATTTGCTCCTGGAGGGAAGAACTTGCCTTCTGGCAGCTGGAGAGAGGGATGAAGGGGGAAAAAAAAGAAGCATTTTGATTTAATGAGACTCTTTTCCTCCTTTATATCTGAATAAATCTCAAGGGCAGAGCCAAAGCGGGCGTCCTGATGCCTTTCGCAATCCGTTCTGAGTAACGTCTTGTGGGGAGCTCAAGGAAGTGAGCCAAGCTATAAAAAAGTTAATAACAGTTTCCCCCTCAAGTCAAGAGAGAATCTTGGTGAATGTATGGATAAAGTATATTATCTTCCTGTATTATCTTCCACAGTGTATCATCCTTTTTTTCCCGGGGTGCTTTTTTATAATTTCCTCTTTTTTTTTTTTGTTGCAACTCTAGGCTTTTTTGGTGGTCTCCTATCCAAGGTCTAATGAGAGGCAATCCTATCTGAGTTATTTAAAGCTGGTTAGATACTGCCATCCACTTCAATTCTTTGAAATATAGGAAGGTGTTTTCCCAGCCAGCCCTTCTAATATTTGTAGGCTTGGTATTTATCCTTCTTTTGTATTTTGTTTTTAAAGGTTTTTAATCAGATTTGTTATCTGATTTGGGATTTTTCCAATGAGCAGCAGAGAAATCCTTTTATCAAATAACCAGTCGGGCCTCTCTGCCTTCGACTTTAGAAGAATCAGCCATGTTTTGGGGAAGGAATTGAAAATATGATTTTTTTTTTTTAATTAGATAACACAGATACCCAAATGAAGTAATAGAGATTTTTTTGCCCTTTCTAGCTGAGGATTTTCCATCAATACAAGTCCTCTAAGCCATACATGGGGATGTTGAACATCTTCCAGGATTTGGGGGGGGGTTGTTTGTGCAATCCTAAAGGCCCTTCTTTTTCAGCTGATTTTGTGTGAAGACACAACAGACTGAAAATTCGATTGCCGGTGTGAGGTTGATGTGCAATTGATTCGGTGCAAAAAAAAAAAAAATCAACATGGGGACACTTTGCACTGGGTTGGAAGGCAGAGAAGCGTGTGCACACGCGATCTCAGGCGCACGTATCGATGTGCAAATGTGAGTCTGGAAAGCGTTTGAAGCTGAGCAATGCTCAACAATACAATCGCACAGTGTGTAGGGCAATGCAGAATTAATGAAGTAAGGAACGCAGCAGATGAGCAATGAACTAGGCAAATAGATTGGGCGTGTGTAATTTGTGTGCCTTTGAGCTGCTGATAGGGAATTAATGAGTCCGACGTGTGCAGAGCGATGGAGGAAGAAGACATTAATGTGACACGCGTGCAGCTAAGTGCTTTTTTTGTCTCCCGTCTACCTCAGAAGTGCGAGCACATGTGCTTTTTTTTTTTTAAAAAAAATGGTTTATGCACAGCAAATGGGTGGTGCCATATAGAAAATCTGTGTCTTGCACATATCCAGCGGTGTCTGGTTCATCTTCTTTGGTGTATCCACCAACGGGAGTGTGTGCATTCACAAATAAACACACATACTCATAATCTAATTAGCAAAGGAACTTGGATTTTTTTGGGAATTGTGCCACGCACTGGATCCTAGAGGCAGCAAGTGGGCGAGGTCCATCTAAGCTAAGATTAAGACAGCATTGCTTGTGGTTGTAAATGCAGGTTTTTAAGCTGGCCCCAGTTAGATATTTTGCAAAGGCAGGTCATTTATTTATTTATGAGACTTATATACTGCTTTAAGTACAAGCACTCTCTAAGCGGTGTACACCAGTAAGCAATGTATATATATATATAACAATCTGGGTCCTCATTTTACCTACCCCGGAAGGATGGAAGACTGAGTCAACCTTGAGCCGGTGAGATTTGAACAGTGGTTAAGGGGACCTTACTGTCCAGCCCAGGGACAATTTGGGGGGGAAGGTGTGTTTAAAACGTATCCAGGTTACCACCAGATAACTTTCTTTTTCTGGGTTCATGGCAACTTAACTGAGCTTATGTTTGCGGTAGGTTTTTCTGCAGCGTTGTGCCTGTTTTGGGCGGTGGGATGTCAGGTTTTGCACTCAGGGAGTTGAGGAGTGAAGGAGGTTGTGTGAATTCAACTTCTGAACTTTTCTAGATTTCTTGCATCCCTTAAAGGTGACCAAAGATCTCTCGGCAATTTAGCATGTCTGTCTGTCTGTCTTTATCATCTATTTGCCTGCCTATCTATCTATCTATCTATCTATCTATCTATCTATCTATCTATCTATCCGTTCTATCTATCTATCCGTCCTTCTATCCAACCATCCATCCACCCACCCATCCATCCATATCTGTCTCTCATCTATCTACCTACCTACCTACCTACCTACCTACCTGTCTATCCTTCCATCCATCCCTCCATCCCCCCACCCAACCATCCATATCTACCTATCTACCTATCACCTATTTACCTATCTATCTATCTATCCGCCCTTCTATCCATCCATCCATCCATCCACCTACCCACCCATCCATCCATATCTGTCTATCTATCTATCTATCTATCTATCTATCTATCTATCTATCTATCTATCTATCTATCTATCTATCCGTCCTTCTATCCATCCATCCATCCATCCATCCATCCATCCATCCACCCACCCATCCATTCATATCTACCTATCTACCTATCTATCTATCTATCTATCTATCTATCTATCTATCTATCTATCTATCTATCTATCCATCCATCTATCTATCTACCTATCTATCATCTATCATCTATCTATCATCTATCATCTATCTATCCGTCCTTCTATCCATCCATCTACCCACCCACCCACCCATCCATCCATATATGTCTATCATCTATCTTTTTATCTGTCCTTCTATCCATCCATCCGTCCGTCCATACCCCCACCCACCCATCCATATCTACCTATCTACCTATCTATCTACCTATCTATCTACCTATCTATCTATCTATCTATCTATCTATCTATCTATCTATCTCTTTCCTTCCATCCATTCACCCACCCACCTATCTATTTATCTATCTATCTATCTATCTATCTATCTATCTATCTATCTATCTATCTATCTATCTATCTGTCCATCTATCTATCCATCCATCCACCCACCCATTCATCCATTTCTGTCTATCATCTATCTACCTATCTACCTATCTACCTATCTACCTACCTACCTACCTACCTACCTACCTACCTACCTACCTACCTACCTATCTATCTATCTATCTATCTATCTATCTATCTATCTATCTATCTCTTTCCTTCCTTCCTTCCATCCATCTATCTATCTATCTATCTATCTATCTATCTATCTATCTATCTATCTATCAGCGACATCATCGCTATGTCTTTTTTCTGATTCTGTCTTCATATGCTGAGTGAAATTAACAGGGTTTATTTACTTTATAGGCTTTAATTTTGCTTGATGTTACAGCTTGTCAATTAAATTAAAGTTAATGAGATGTTTATTTAACTGTTTTTTTTTATCTTGCACAAAGTTATGTAGGGCTCCTTAAACCCAAGGATATTCTAGTTAAAATAACTTTATAAAATATGTCTTCTCTGAAATGGCCCATCTGTTTCCAAAAGACATTCTCTTTTTTTGATTCCAGGCCCTGTAAATTACATTATGGTCCTTACCTGGGTTCACACCTTGTAGTCTGCATAACCATGGTTTATGAAAGTCCTTAGAAACTACTTAGAAAATATATTGTCCACTGGAAATGGACAGTACCAAAACTGAATTAATAAATTATATAAATAAAATACGGTCCAGCTGGGGGGATTTTGCCTAATCTAGTCATGTGATTCCTGCTTCTAAACTATGATTTACAGATTGTAAATCAGAACTCTTCAAACCATGGCTTACCACCCATGCCTCCCAATTCAGACCTCTTCAGCCAACGCCATGGAAGCAAACCACATGCTCTCTTTCTGAAAGGTAAATCCAATTGATAAACCACAAATGATGGCTTGGAAAGGGCATTAACTAGAGTTCACCTGACATTGAAACCTCAAATGAAGCAAGTCAAGCCATGATTTAAAAAAATGCTTGAACCTAGCCACCAGGATTTACTAAACTTATTTAAGTAAACCTGGCTTCCTTCATTCACTATGCTTGTCAAAAGCCGGCGTAAGAAGGTCACAGTTGACCCTGGGATGCTGCTGGTTGCCAAGCGCCCGAATTTTGATCACGTGACCGTGGGGGAAGCTGTGACGGTCGTAAGTGCCAGGACCGGATGCATTCCCTTTGTTCCAGGGCTATTGTAACTTTGAACGGTCACTAAACAAATGGCTGAAAGCTGAGGACCCCTTTCCTATATTGCTTTTCTACACATTTCAGAAATTTCCTGTGTGTGAACGTGTGTGTATGTGTGTGTGTGTGTGTGTGTGTCTAACAGTTTTACAAGTTTGCAAGCTTCCCTGAAAGAGTGAAATATTTCCCCTCCCCAAAAAAAGAAAAATAATCAAAAAGTGTCTGCTAGCACCTTTTCCGTCTTGCCAATTCTATATAAAAGGTAGGCGACACCTTCTGATTGTTTGGTTAGCCGAGAGTAACACGGCTCGCTGCCTTCTAGGTCTCAAATGACAGTTTGGTTTTTCGTAGCCATGATAACCAACCAGGTTGGCCCTTCTTGCAGGAATTGGATATGTCTAGTTTAATGAAGAGAAGGACGAGGGGGGACATGATAGCAGTGTTCCAATATCTCAGGGGCTGCCCCGAAGAAGAGGGAGTCAAGCTATTCTCCAAGGTGCCTGAAGGCAGGACAAGAAGCAATGGGTGGAAACTCATCAAGGAGAGAAGCAACCTAGAACTAAGGAGAAACTTCCTGACAGTTAGAACAATTAACCAGTGGAACCACCTGCCTCCAGAAGCGGTGAATGCTCCAACACTGGAAGTTTTTAAGAAGAGACTGGACAGCCACTTATCTGAAATAACAATAATAATCATCATCATCAGAATTCAAACAGACAAGCACCTGCAACATTACACCCCAGACTTAACAATTGTCGATAAGAAAGACAAAAAGGTCTGGATAGTGGACGTGGCAGTGCCTGGAGACAGCAGAATAGACGAGAAAGAACTGGAGAAGATCACAAAATACAAAGACCTACAAATAGAAATAGAAAGACTGTGGCAAAAGCAAGCAAGGGTAGTACCAATAGTCATAGGCTCCTTGGGTGCAATCCCAAAACAACTGGAGCACCACGTGAACACCATTGGCATTGACAAATTCGCTATTAGTCAATTGCAAAAGGCAGCCTTATTAGGAACTGCTTCCATCCTGCGACGATATCTGTACTACCATCAAACATCCACATCTGCCTATCCCAGGTCCTGGGTAAGGACTCGATAGGTAGACAAAATGCCAAATCCAGTCTGAACATCTGGCTGACTGTGCGATGATCCATAATAATAATAATAATGATAATAAAGTTGGAAGGGACCTTGGAGGTCATCAAGTCCAACCCCCTGCTCAGGCAGGTAACCTAGAACAGATGACCCCAACCTTTGTCCGTTGGCGGACTGGAGGAAAAGAGAGGGGGAAGCATTTTAAATGCGTGCGTGTGCGTAGGCACGGGGCCGCGAGCACGCGTGCACCGCAAACAGGGTGGGGCTAGCATGTGTGTGCGCCTTGTTTCTGCACCTCGCAGTGTGACGGCAGCCATTTTTGCACCTTGCAGTGCGACGGTGGCCTGCTTTTGCACCCCGCAGCCACAGCGCTAGCACACCTGATGGGGTGTGCACGCACATGCTCACGCATTGGCCAGCCTGTCCTGTGGCCCAGTAATGGCCCACCGGTTAGGGATCCCTGGACTAGAAGACCGCCAAGGTCTCTGCCAGCTCTATTCTGATTGATGGATTGATTGATTGATTGATTGATTGATTGATTGATTCCTTGGGAAAATAAGCCCAAACAGCATCTCTTGGGGAGCTCATAAACCATCATTATGCCAGCAGATCTTGGTCAGATGTGAGAATACAGATAGTCCTTGACATAGGGCCACAGTTGAGGCCAACATTTCTGCTGCTAAGAGATTTGTTAAGTGAGTTTTGCCCCATTTTACGGCCTCCCTTGCCACAGTTGTTAAGTGAATCACGGCAATCGATGTTAGTAACCCGGTTGTTAAATGAATTTGGCTTCCCCTATTGATTTTGCTTGTCAGAAGGTCGCAAAAGGGGACCACGTGAGCACGGGACGTTGCGACCGTCGTAAATACGAATCCGTTGCCAAGCGTCTGAATTTTGATCACGTGACCATTGGGGATGCTGCAACGGTCGTAAGTATAAAAAAATAGTCTTACGTCACTTTTTTCAGTGTCGTTGTAACTTCAAATGGCCACTAAATGAACTGAGGTATGTCTAGGACTACCTATAGCCCAGGGGTAGGCCACCTTGGCTCTTTTATGACTCATGGACTGCAACTCCCAGAATTCCTGAGCCAGCCACGCTGAGGGGAAAGGGAGAGGTTTCCAAGCTGAGCCATGCTGGCTGAGGAATTCTGGGTGTTGAAGTCCACCAGTCATAAAAGAGCCAAGGTTGCCTACCCCTGGTCTAGGGACTCCTACTTGAGCAGGGGGTGGACTAGAAGACCTCCAAGGTCCCTTCCAGCTCTGTTATTCTGTTATTCTGAATGGTCTAGGCCAGGGCTAAGCAACCTCGGCTCTTTTATGACTTGTGGATTTCAACTCCCAGAATTCCTGAGCCAGCCATGCTGAGGAGAAAGGGAGAGTTTCCAAACTGAGCCAGGCTGGCTCAGGAATTCTGGGAGTTGAAGTCCATGAGCCATAAAAACACCAAGGTTGCCTACCCCTGACCTCTACAGCCACCGTATTTTCTTGGCCAAAAAACATATATGAAGGCCAAACCTGAAAACGGGGCAAATTTGAAAGTGGTTCATAAAGACCAGAAAATATAAGTAACTGTTTAAGTTTATAATTGGGTTTTTCAAAGGGAAAATTCCGGATCACAGCTAAGACTGTTGAAACACAAAAATCAAAGAAATACAGGTAATCCTCAACGTACAGCAATTCATTTAGTGACCGAAGTTACCATGGGCACTGAGAAAGGTGACATGACCATTTTTCACACTTAACAACTGTCACAGCGTCCCCGGAATCACGTGATCCAAATTCGGAACGCTTGGCAACTGACTCAGAGTTACGACGGTTGCCGGGTGCTCTTTTGCGACCTTCTGACAAGCGAAGTCACAAGGGGGAAGCCAGATTCGCTTAAAGTCCGTGTGGCTAACTGAACCACTGCTTGAGCAGGGGGTTGGACTAGATGACCTCCAAGGTCCCTTCCAACACCATCATCATCATCATCATCATTATTATTATTATTACTGCAGTGATTCACTCAGCAACTGTGGCAAAAAGGTCGTAAACTTCGGGCAAAATTCAGCTGTTTCATTTAGCAACAGAAATTTGGGGCTCAACTGTCATAAGTCGGGGACTGTCTCTAGATCGAAAAGACGGGCTCGCTGAAATAAAGGGTTGCCCTTTGAAAGGAGGGGCGTGCGTTCGTTTAAACGGAGCTCTGATCATTTTTTTCATCTCTTGCAAGTAATTCTTGTCTAGAACGCTTGGAAATGGGGTCCTTATTTGAGGGAGTTTGGAGGGGTGCAGATATGGGCTTCACCCCCATCTCAAACGTCTACCATCTTGTCTCCCCTTCCAAAAAGTATCTGGGACATGGGTGACTTCATGGAGAGGAGAGTCCAGACTTGCTTGGGTGCCTCGCGTAATGACTGTTACGATGTAGGACTGTCTATCTAGACCAGTGGTTCTCAACCTGTGGGTCGGGACCCCATTTGGGGTCGAATGACCATTTCACGGGGGTCGCCAAACAACGCAGTCCGCCATTTTCTTTTCCCCTTTTCCTTAGCTGTGCTACTCCCTTTTATTCTATTGGCTTTTGAAAGCCATAGAATAGACTCTCTTGAATAGAGTCTAATTCTATTGGCTTTCAAAAGCCAATAGGAATTGTCCAGGCTGTCTCTGCCCTGCTGAGCCCGCCAAAAGTCCCAGTCTGCAAACGGTGCTGCACCAATTGAGTAGTCCTCGACTTACGACCGGTTGAGTAATCCTCGACTTATGACCGGTTGGGGGTCGCGGCATTAAAAAGATTGAGAACCACTGATCTAGACTCAGTTGTGGTCCTTAAGTCAAGGATTACCTGTAGGTTGGCACAGCTTCCTTTCCCTACGAAGGTTGGTGATCTCCTGATGGTCTCCCATCCCCTCCAGCTGAAGATGAACTCAGGCAGGTGGCACACCGCCACAACCCTGAACCCTGATCTGGTAGCAA